>NW_004444015.1:3953210-3961079 GCF_000243295.1 Trichechus manatus latirostris
TAATTATATTAATTGATATAATTAGTTACATTAATACATTTTCAAATATTATATAATCCTTGCATTTCAGGGATATAAAAAACATTAAATATGTTATATATACTGCTAGATTTGTTTTGTTATTGTTTGACTTGGTGTTTTTGATATGTATGTGCAGATAAATCTATAGGGGTTTGTATCCTTTTGGTATTATCGTTCTCGTGTCTGAGTATCAGGGAAATGTTTGCTTTAGAAGCTACTTTGAGGACCTTTCCTCCTTTTTCTATGTGCTAGAATATTTTATATAGCTTGGGAATTATGTGTTCTTTAACAGTGTTAAGCAGGGTTTTTCAACCTTGACGCTACTGACATTAGGCCAGGTTATTCTAGATGGCCAATAGTATGCCCCCCTTCTCCCAGTTTTGACAACTAAAATGTCTCCAGATACTGTCAAATGTCCCCTAGGAATCAGCCCCCTCTGTCACACACTCACTGGTTGGGAACCACTGGTGCAAAGGAACCTGCCATTAGCTGTCTGG
Organism: Trichechus manatus latirostris; assembly: GCF_000243295.1. Taxonomy (NCBI): domain Eukaryota; kingdom Metazoa; phylum Chordata; class Mammalia; order Sirenia; family Trichechidae; genus Trichechus; species Trichechus manatus. The sequence goes on from NW_004444015.1 coordinate 3,953,729, forward strand.
GCCTGGAGCCTTTTTAAGACTTTTTCCTTTGGATAGCATTTCCGATTACTTTCATAATTAGTAGTCATTCCAAGTTTTCTACTTCTTGTGCCAATTCTGGTAGCTTATGTAGTCTCACAAAACCGTTTATTGCCTCAAGAATTTATTATTAATAAAATCTACTCCATATCTATATTTGGCAACGTCATTTTTCCTATTTCGATTTTTTTTTTAATTTGAATTTTCTGTTTTCTTTAATATTTGCCAGAGGTTTGTTTTTTAAAAAAAATTCCTGTATTTATTTCCTGCTTTCCTGCTATGTACTAGGTACTGCATCATATGGATCAAACAAGTTTCCTGCCATTATGCATCTCTCAGCCAACTGCAGGATACAGATTTACAAAGCTATCATTATAGTGTGATCAATGTTAGGATAATGTCATAGATTGGGTACTATGAAAAGACAAGAGGGGCAACTAAATAACAGCCTGGGCTCAGGGAAGGCTTACATGATGCTTGAGTTGAGTCTTGAAGGATTTGAAGCAAAATAGTCATAGACACGCCTAGGTGACACTGACGATAAATGTATTAGAAATCCTAGGAAGAGAGCTGGGTATGGGAAGACCTTGCAGATAGGGTCGGATTTGGGCAGATGTGGGTGTTATGGAGGTAATTTCAGATGGGGAGAACTGCAAAAAAGAAAACCTTAAAATGAAAACTTAAAAACATAAAGTCTCTTTTTACATTTGAAAGGAAAAAAAAAACAGAATGCTTTTGAAAACCTCTAGACTGAGTGACAGGAATATGTATGTGTGCTGTATGAAAATCAGGACACTGAAGCAGTTAGAGGGCAAACACATCAAAGTCCACTTTCAATCATACTTATTCATCCTGTGTCTGCACGGATCATGCACTTTCCAACTCTCTTTTTCCCTCCATGACTTGTCTTTTTTTGAAGTCCTAAGTTCATTTACATAACTGGAGGGATTTTTCTCGTACCTGAAGAAACCTGCTCTTAATGTGAAAAAAGTGTTCCACACTCCTTAGCGTGTTATGCTCATTGTACCTAAGTTTCACAGATTGCTTTTATGAGGAATGGCAGGTCTCCCTTTGGACCCGTCAGACTCCTGGTATGATTCATAGTCCTACTAGGCAGTGCACCAATGGGAAAAAGAATGAGTCAAGGTCAGCGCCACTGAAGAGGAAAAGGTTGACATGACACTGTTGTGAAATGAAACTGAGCTGAGGATTTGGCTTCTTTGTACCTGTCCAGGAATTAGAATTGCCTGGGTTGTGATCTGGAAATGTGTACATTGCATTTCAATTCACCTTCTATACCGTTGTCTCCAAAATTGTAATGTGACTTGTTCAGTTCTTTCTTTGTGTTCATGTCTTTAAGCAGGACAACTAAGTGATGTTGCATATTGCCAAGTGGCAAGCATACTAGCCTTGCTGGAGAATCCCATGTGGCCTCAGAAACAATGGGTCTAATCACACTAGCTTTTACTAGAGGATATCTGATGCAAAGCACAAAAGTTGTCAAAGACCTGTGCCAAGAACTAAAAACACTTGGTGTACCACTTGGCTATTTTAAGAGTGGCGATCTCAAGTGGCTAGCAGTTCCTTGAATGTAGGTAGCATGCTTGCTTTTACATTTTCATATCCTGTTCTTGCCCTCTGCCATGCCTTTCCTCCCATGGGCATGCCTGTTGTTGTTGGTAGTTGCTGTGGAGTTAATTCTGACTCATGGTGACCCCATGTGTGCAGAGTAGAACTGCACCAAAGGGTTTTCAAGGCTGTGACCTTTTGGAAGCAGATCACGAGGCCTGTCTTTCAAGACACTTCTAAGTGGGTTTGAACTTCCAGCCTTTAGGCTAGTAGTCAGGTGCGTAACAATTTGTGCCACCCAAGGACTCTTATGGGCATGCAAGTAGACCCTTATTCATTCTTCAAGACATCACTCCAGAGTCACTTATGCTCAGAGGCCTTCTATGATGCTTTTCTCTTCTCAAAGGTAGAGTTTTGTCATCCTTTTTTTGTACCCTCATGGTAAGGTGGATTGAATTGTATCCCCCCACCCCCGCAAAATATGTGTTGAAATCCTAACCCCCGTACCTGTAAATATGACCCTGTTTGGAAATAGGGAGTTTTCTTTTGTTATGTTAATGAGGTCATAGCAGTGTTTGGGGTCCTAAACCTAATCACTTCTAAATATAAAAAGAGCAGAATAGAAGATGACAAATGAAGGTAGATATATACTGCAGATAATTCTATGAGCCCAAAGACTCCAAGGATTACTACAGATACTAGAAGCTGAAGTAGATAAAGAAGGACCTCTCCCTAGAGCTACACCCTAATTGAATATCTAGACTTCTGAACCAGGAGAAGATAAATGTCTGTTCTCTAAAACCACCTACTTAGGGTATTTTTTTGTTATAGCAGCACTAGGTAACTAAACACTATACAGTTCTGTCTCATTGAATTTATCATGCTGTATTGTAATATGTTTATCTACATAAGGTTTCCCCCCTATAATCAATACACTTTTAGAAGGAAGGAACTATGTTGTTAATCTTTGAAGCTGAGTGCCTAGCACAGTTCTTATCAAGTGTTTTGGGAAATGAACTGAATGCTGCTCTCTCTGCCCAAATTCCTTTTCTGTGTTCTCCACGTGCCTGACTTCTGCATAACTATTACATGCTGTTTTCAACTCTAATGAAAACTTTTCCTTAGGGTAAAAACCCTACCTATGACTGCCTTGAGCACAAGGTGCTTTCTCTCTAATAAAACTTACTGCACTGTATGATCATTTTTCTGTGTTTGCTTCCTGTGATCTATTAAAGGCAGAGATTGTGTCTGATTCGGCTTTATAGCCCCCAGATCCCTGTGTTCACCTGGTTCATAATATATACACAATAAATATTGGATGGATGGACGGATAAATGTATTGATGGATGACTATTGGAAATAACACAGTGGAATAGTGACTTAGAATCAATATATCTGAATGTAATTCCCAGTTCTGTCCCTTATTAATGGTTTGATTTGGGGCAAGCCACTTCACTATTTGAAATCTGTTTCCTCGGCTATAAAGTAGAAACAGTCCTCCTACCTCAGGGGGTATGAAGAGAAAAATTAAATACAACAATGGCTGTGAGATTTTAAAAAGTGTTTTAATGGTCTATACATATTTAGGAGTGATTAAAAAAAATACTCGGCTATGTGAAGACAGAGGCAGAGATTGGAGTGATGCAGCCACAAGCCAAAGAATGTCTGGAACCACCAGAAGCTAGAAGAGGAAAGGAAGGATTCCTCCCTTAGAACCTTCAGAGAAAGCATGCCTTGCTGTCTTAGTTATCTCATGCTGCTACAACAGAAATACTACAAGTGGATGGCTTTAACAAACAGAAGTTTATTCTCCCACAGTTTAGGAGGCTAGAAGTCCGAATTCGGAGCACCGGCTCCAGAGGAAGGCTTTCTCTGTCGGCTCTGAAAGAAGGTCCTTCTCATCAGTTTTCCCCTGGACTAGGAGCTTCTCCTTGCAGGAACCCCGGGTACAAAGGACACGCTCTGCTCTTGGTGCTGCTTTCTTGGTTGTATGAGTTCCCCCATGTTTCTCTGCTCACTTCTCTCTTTTATATCTCCAAAGAGATTGGCTCAAGACACAATCCAATCTTGTAGATTGAGTCCTGCCTCATTAACATAACTGCCACCTATCCCCCCTCATTAACATCATAGAGGCAGGATTTACTACATATAGGAAAATCATATCAGATGACAAATTGGTGGACAATCACACAATACCGGGATTCATGGCCTAGCCAAGTTGACACATATTTTTGGAGGACACAATTCAGTCTATGACATTTGCCAACATCTGGATTTCAGACTTCTAGCCTCCAGAACTGTGAGAGAATACATTTAAGCCACGAAATTTGTGGTACATTGTTATGACACCCCTAGGGGACTAACACAGCTTTTGGTCCCTGAAAGTGGGGTGCTGCTCTAACAATCACTCAGATGTGTGGGAGTGGCTTAGAAATTGGGTAACGGGTAGAGGTTGGAAGAATTTTGACTGAGTGTTTGTTCCCAGTTTCTAGGAGGCATCCTAGTTATAGCACGATAACACTCTCTCCTTAGGCTTTTGCTAGATTGTTAAATCCTTTTTCATGGGGGATTTCTCTCATATTGATAAATTTACCCCTTCCAACTATATTCTGCTCCTTTGATTCAGCATCTTCTAGGTCTAACCTCATATATACTCTCCTGCTTGATCCTGTAGTTCATTTAGTGTATAGTCCTTTCCCTCCCTTTGCATCCCAGTAATTCCCTCACCAGGTTATGGTGTGACTTCTCCTTAGTTATATTTCTCTTGGCCAGAAAGGGAGGAGGTGGGGGTTGCCTTCCTCAGGATCCTGAATTGTCTTGCAAGGTAGAAGTCTCTGCAATCGTCCTCAAGCAAGAGGTGGATGCTAGTTTAATAGGGGCCAGTGGGCCACTTTTGCAGGTCCATTGGGTTCAGGGGACTCTAGGCATTCCAGAATTGCAAGTGTGCAGACACATGTCTCCATACCAAGATTCAGATTTGATAATTCAAGATTATCTCGAGCTTTGCTACCCTTATAATTATGATCCTCAGCTTTTTCCTTCCCTTCAGCTGGAGATGAGAGTCTCTTTATATTCTGCCCAAGAAGAAGCCCTCTGATTTACACATTTTGCCTTAAATTGGTGATTTATCACCCTCAGCCTTTCATTGTTTCTCTCCAGAGCATCAATAATACCCACAAAATCTATCCAATTCCATAGTCTTTATACTTACTATTCGCCTCAAAGCCTACAGATGCCAGATATTGCACACCCTATTCTAGTCCTTTCTAGCCGGTATCCCATTCCAGTTTACCATCAGTGAGTGCTTTAACAATTGCACTGCTACATTTTGTCCACAGCTCCTCTTACCACAAGAGATGAGGGCCTGATTTCTATCTGACCAGTAAGTGTTCAAGCTCTAAATTCCTATATTTGAGATGACTTCTTAGGATTTACTCCCTAAGAAGTCATCTCAAATATGGGATTTTTGTCTAAGGTCAGGCTTCCCAGAATCTGGACGTTTGTTGAAGAGTGATCTCAGGAAGAGCATCTTTACAGATGAAGGGAGGGAGAATTTAAACTTGATGTGGTTGCAGTCAGGCCACGGGCAATCCCACAGGGACCTCTGGAGCTGTGATTGTCCATCAGAGTTGCCCTAAATTGAGGCAAGGGGGTCGGATCTTAGAACTCCCACATTGACCAGTCATTTGATGCAGGATCTTGACAGGGAAAGAGTGTAACTTTGGGCAAGGTGGCTTCTTTAGGCCAAGGGCAAGGGTCACAGAGGAACTCAGCTGTGAGCAATTAGCAGCCAACACTCCTGGTAAACAGAGAAATGAGTGCCTTGGACCTGATAGGGATATCTGGATGGGGAACTACACCATCTTATATTGTACTTAAGGAAGGTTTAGCTTCAAGCCCAAATTTTTTTTTTCAATAGAACACTTTAAAACAGAACTCACCATTATAACTATCTTTTTTCAGTCAGTAAATATTTATTGAATGCCTACCATGAGTGCCTACTATTACAGGCACTGTGGATACAACCATAGCACTATGCAATTCAAAGAATAAAACCATCTTCTTCAGTCCCACCAGATGGAGACTGGGAATTAGAATCATCCTTGACTTAGAATTTAGTCATTATAAACATTATTTTGAAAGCTTCAGCTACATCTTTCTGCAGTTGAGGGAAAGGCCATAAAGATGTGTATGGCTCAGTAACCACGTTTCCCCAGCATAAGACAAAACAATCTGAAAGGGAAGCAGGTGTTAAGGGGATAAAGACGAGGAACTAGAACTGCTCTGTTTAACATAATAAGGTAGCAACAATGTGAGAGAGGCAGTCTTGCAAATTATGGGGCAATTGATAGGTTGCAACTACTATCCTTTGAGAATTAGTGATTGTCTTTGTGAGGTGAGTGCACGTGTTCAAGTGCACGTTTTTTTCTTTTCCTTTTCTATGGTTGGTTTTATTGAGGTATAATTTACACACAAGAAATTTCACCAGTTTCAGGTGTACAATTTGATGATCTTTGACAAGTGAATATAGTCACGTAACCACCACCAAAATCAATATATAGAACATTTCTGTCACTGCAAAGAGTTTCCTTGTGCCCCTTTACAGTCAGTCCTCTCCCTACTGATCAGATTTCTGTTACCGTGGTTTTGCCTCGTCCGCAATTTGAAAACCTTATGGAGTGCAGTTCTACTCTGAAACACAGGGGGTCACCACGAGTCAGAATCAACTCAATGGCAGTGGGTTTTTTTGTTGTTTTATAATTTCATATAAATTAAATCATACAAGATACAGCCTTTTGTGTCTGGATTTTTTCACTTAGCATAACACTTTTGAGGTTTACCTACTAAGACATGTATGTAAGTATTCATAGCAGCTTTATTCATAATAGCCAAAACCTGGAAACAACCCAAATGTCAATCAACTGGTGAAGGGATAAAGGAACTGTGGTACATTTATACAACGGAATACTACTCAGCAATAAAAAGGAAAAAACTACTGATAAATGCAACAAATATCTTCTATTTTATAAGTATGATAAATTATATTTTGCTTTGCTGATAAATTGAATTTACAAGATAAGAGAAGTAAGAAAATTATTCAGTATCTTGATAGAGCAAAGTGTTAGAATGGAGGTTCTGATGGAGAAGCCAAGAAGTGGCACTTGAGATGTTTTCACAGAAATGATTCTAAGTATACTCCCATGAGAACTGGAGAAAGAAGAGATAATAGATAGTCCTTTGGTTGCTATTACAGGAGCCTTATCTTGTAGACTTTTGGCATGTACTGTGAATGGTAAACTGTTACAGTGGGAAAGTTAATGAGTATAAGCAGCATGTCATGATGTAGTGTTAGTCAAACATTAATGTGCATAAGCATCACCTGGGGAACATGACAAAAAGATTTTTTTTTGGCGCCATACCCAGAGAGTCTGAATTAGTGTTTCATGAGAACTTCCAATTTGCATTTTAATAAGCGCCCCAGGTGATTCTGATGCAGGTGGTGGAGACCATATTTTAAGACATACTCAATTAGAAAAGTATGGATTTAGGGGTTCAGGGAGACCTTTATATAAACCCCTGATTGAACCCCCAACTTACTAGCTGTGGGGCCACAGACAACTTATTAATGTCAGTTCAACATAATCGCTACCTCATCATGGTTGTTGTGAATATTAAACAAGGCAATGTTATGAAGAGCATTTTGCACATAATATATACCCAATCGATGGTATCATTAATAAAAAAAATAATGATGGGAGTAAGC
>NW_004444015.1:3964947-3966378 GCF_000243295.1 Trichechus manatus latirostris
ATAGTTCATTTGTGCCTAGATGCATTCATTGTAATGGGTCCTAAGATGTTTACTTCTCCTTCTTTTGGATACTTCTCTGTGCTAAAGAATGTTTTAGCACTAGATTAATACTCATTGTTCAGATTTATTTAACTGTTATCATGAGTCTGTTCAATGCCAATTCAAATGGTAAATTTCTGAACTCTTCAACCAGCCTTGTTGTTAGTCCTATAAGGCTGCAATGCCTGCCAAATCAGAATCTCCAAGATGTGTGTATGTATATATACATATATATGAACCCTTAAAGTGAATTATGCTTAATATCAGCTGCTCCAAAGGGAGTGACATAGGCTGGAGAGGTTCCAATATCAGGAATGATTTTGAGGCCATGGAAGTATCCGCACTCTCATATTTCTCATTTGCTTTACATTCTTTTCAAGGTTTCACTGAGGCTGGCTGGAAGTTGGTCTGATACAGATTCGTGGAGTGGGGAGGGGAAATTGTAAGCAGCTTGTATAATATTGTGGTTGAAAACAGCTGGGGTATCACATTGGCCTGGTGGTGTGCTGGTAAATGTTTAACAGCTGGCTTTCTGGAGAAAGAGGCCCAAATTGATAACATTCGCTGATTTATGTGGTGGTAATACTCCCACCATGGCTAATTTCAAGCTACCAACATGATGTCATTGAATGCACAGGTGGGGAGAGGTGCACGGTAGCACACTGTCATTTAATATTTCTGCCATACAGATGGGGGCAGTAGTGGTTCGGTGGTAGAATTCTCATGTTCCATGCGGGAGACCCAGGTTTGATTCCTTACTAATGCACCTCATGCAGCCGCCACCAGTCTGTCGGTGGAGGCTTGTGTGTTGCTGTGATGCTGAACAAGTTAGAGTGAAACCTCCAGACTAAGACAGAGTAAGAAGAAAGGCCTGGAGATCTACTCCTGAAAATCAGCCAATGAAAACCCTATGGATCACAACCATCCAATCAGCAACTGATCATGGGGGTGGCACAGGACTGGACAGCATTTGGCTTCTTTGTGCATGGGGTCACCATGAGTAGGAGGCCAACTCTATAGCAGCTAACAATGACAGAGTTAAAAACAACAATAGATATACAAAAAGTGCCTAGTATACAAAGAGTTGCACTGTAAGTATTATCTGCCTCTGATGTTATAAGATACTTTGTCATATTTGGGTTTTAATAACGTCCATGACTTGTAAGAGTCAAAGCAAGTCTAGTACAATGTGGATTTTAAACTTCCTTGGCTCTTTAGTCTACTTCATTCAATAGCAAGTTATCATCTTGTACTTTCTCTGTTAAAACAAGTCTGCTCAATGCCCATACAAACGATAAAATTTCTGAACTCTTCAGTCAGCTTTGTTGTCAGTCCCATAGGGCTGCCATGCCTGCCAAATATGAAGTGTAAAAGTTAATTTACACTACTAAT
>NW_004444015.1:3966478-3967317 GCF_000243295.1 Trichechus manatus latirostris
GTCCTTTAAATATTAACTTGATACAATATAAAATGGATTTGATTATAGTACAAGTTAATTATGTTTTCCTAAATAGTATTTCATATTTATTCATTAATTCAACCAATAATTTTTGAGTACCTACAATGTGCCAGGCTGTTTTAGGTAATGGGGATACAGCAAGAACAAGACATATCAAGTTTCTGCCCTCATTGAACTAACATTCTAGTGGGGATGGTGAGACAACAAACAAACAAGTGAAATATATTATATGTTAGATGGGTAATATAGAGAACAATAAACAGGTTATATATAAAGAAGTGTTGGCATAGGGAGTACGAAATTATGGTTTTTTGGAAGATGGCCAATTAAGGCTTCACTGAGAACATGCATTTGAGCAAAGATTAGACGGAGACAGGAAAGGGAACAGATATTGATGGAGAAATTACTCTGTCAGGTACTGTGTTAATTAGATCCATTCTTTTATTTAATCTTCCAACCACCCAATAAAGTAGCTATTTGTGTAACCATTTTACAGTTGCGGAAACAAAGTCAAAGAAATTACACTATTAATTAATCTATTAGTAAATATCTGAACTAGGGATCATCCCAAGGTTGTCTAATGTCAAAACTTCTTTCTGCTACACAACTTTCTTAGGTTAGACTGTTTGCTTCGCCTTAAAGATTTCATCTTAGACTTTCCCCTCTCTCCATAACAGAAGTTGACCATAGAAAATTCTAATTTATATATGAAGCTTTTCTTCCTTTTCCAAACTAGAAGAGATTTCCTCCTCCTTCACAACCAACTAGCAATTTGCTTGAACCTTTCTTATAGCACTTCTCATAGTATTTCTTGCGTT
>NW_004444015.1:3967711-3968982 GCF_000243295.1 Trichechus manatus latirostris
TTTTCCAAACTAGAAGAGATTTCCTCCTCCTTCACAACCAACTAGCAATTTGCTTGAACCTTTCTTATAGCACTTCTCATAGTATTTCTTGCGTTGTAATCATTTGAGTACTTATCTTAGCACATTTATTTGGCTCTTAGTTCTTTGAATGACCATATGTAGCAGCAACCAAAGTGTCTTACCAGCTCATCACTCCTGCCCTCCCTATTTTTTTGTCAGACCACTATGTTTCTCAAACTTCAAGAGACCCATCTCAGGTTATTTAATTTGTCTCAGTGAAACTCATTTTTCTAGACTTAAAGTGAAAGGGATGGTGTCCCCCTCCAAACACTTTTCTCCTTCAGAGCACAGCAGCAGCCTCTCTAAACTAACAAAAATTATTCACTTGTCCTCCCCATATCTCTCTTCTGTTGAGCTTTTTATATTCTTGTTTGGGCTTTAGAACCTCATTGTGGCTAGTGTGTTGATCCAACCAGATATCCTCTTTAGGGCCAATGCTAGGAATATCACCTGCTGGTGGCTCACAGCTGGGTCCCCCCGAAAGCATTTTTCTCCTCACCCAAGATTATAATCACCCTTCCACAAGGTGGTCTATGAACAATGATTGGCTAATGTGAGGGTTCAAAGACCTAGCCCCCTTTCATTAATTTAGGACAACTCTGAAAGGCTGGCTATCCCAGTTCCAGAGCTTTCTGAATTATTCTCTAAGGCCCCATTTACCAAGCAGTGAGGATCAGCTTCTCCTCCTGCTCAACCCTGCCTTCCTCACTTCCTTACAGGTGTATCCTCTATAGAGCACTTTCAATAAACCTCTTGCACACAATTCCCCACCTCAGAGCCTGTTTCCAGGAAACCCGACCTAAAACTAATCTCTAAATGCATTTTAGTCTGGCACCACACTTTGGAATTCCATGTCTATTGTGTCATGGTGACTTTGTTCAAACTTCCAGTTTAAAACCCTCTTATAGCTGAAATTTCTCACTCACTGCTGTCAAGTCGATTCCAACTCATACCCTATGGGGCAGTTCTGCTTTGTCCTGTAGGGTTGCTATGAGTCGGAATTGACTTGACAGCCACGGCAGTGGGTTTGGTTTTGGGTTTTATATCTGAAATATGATCCGAACAACTTTAACATGGACTAACATCGTTCAGTGCAGTTTGAGTGAAGGGTATGAGGGTGATATGATGAGAAATGAACCTGGAGAAGTAAGCACTAACCAAATCGTGACATTGCTTGTAGATTTTTCTCATTAGGCAACAAGGAGCCTTTG
>NW_004444015.1:3969082-3990361 GCF_000243295.1 Trichechus manatus latirostris
GGTGATATGATGAGAAATGAACCTGGAGAAGTAAGCACTAACCAAATCGTGACATTGCTTGTAGATTTTTCTCATTAGGCAACAAGGAGCCTTTGAACAGATTTTAAGAAGAATAACAAAATCAGATGTACACTTTAGAAAGATGCTTCTGGTGGCAACAGAGAGAAAATATTGGAGGGATTTAGGTAAGTCAAGAGGCAGAGAGACCAATTTGGAGACCAAAGTAGGCAAGACTTGATGAAATGACATTGTTGCACCTCATTTATTAAAGTATAAATATGTATCACTATAGTAATACTTCTATGAATTATAAAACACAAAACAGAAATTAAAAGGCATGAGATGAAAAATAAATATAAATATAATTTTCTATCTTTTTCTTCCAACACCTCAATGGATGGTAGTGTTTAGCCCATCTTCGAAGTCACCTTTAACCAGAAATCTTTTCTGAGAAAGAAATGAAGTTCTTATTTTCTTATTTGTGCAAGGAGATTTTTATTATACTCCCCTGCTATTGTTATGATCGTTTCACTTAACCTATAAGATCATAGTTTTCATCAGTTCTTACAATGAATGGTATTCTTTACAAATTACATTATATGTGGGTGCTGCTTTGAAAGGGCATGCTCTGGAGCACAGTTTACACCAGAAAGGTACATAAATATACTACTGTGATGTTAGATGCTTCAGTTCTTTGCAAGTAATCATCTGGACCTACTGGTTGCAATGAGACCCAAGGACTATGTCTCTTATCACATTTGATATTCCCTTTGTGTTCATTTCTTTTGTGTTTGCATTTTTTTTAACATGTAAACTTTCTAAAGATCATAAACTGAAAAACGGCATTGCATTGTATTTGAAAGTTTACAATGAATCCTTCGGTAGCCAGTTGTCACCCTAGCTTCATAGTTGAAATGAACAATAAATCTTGTTGGAGCTGGACTCACTCTGCAAGTACTATAACTTCTAATCCAGTGATTTCTTGACAACCTGTGTTAACTATTCCAAATTTCAGCTGAAAAAATACTATATTCTCTTCTGTGTGGAGCTATAGATAATTCTTTAATTAATCTTTGACTAGTGTTCAAGTACCCACAGGGAAACAATAAGAAATAATACTTTCTACATAGGATATTAGTCCCTTTGAATCATACAACATTTTAAACAGTCATTTCTTTACTGATTCTTTTTTGTACTTTATTAGAAAAATAACCTGAATTGTTAGAAGTATCCAGTAGATATGATGTGGTATTTATCTAGACTGAGGATGCAGAATCATTTACTTCTTTCATTTCTTTTTGCAGGAGAGATATGACAGACAGCAATGCATTCATCCCAGTTCATAGCAAAATTATTATTCTTTAGTCAAGAAGAAGTGTGTCCCTATTGAAAATGCCACCTTGCAGATAAACTCTCTGATTCCATTAATAGTAGCTGTATAAAAGGCCTCCAAACTGCCAAACTCTGTGAGGTTTTTTTTTCCTTTTTTTTTTTAAATTGTGCTTTAAATGAAATTTTACAGCTCAAGTTAGTGACAGCACACTGTTCCTTTCCACCCCGGATTTCCCGTGTCCGTTCAACCAGCTCCTGTCCCTTTCTGCTTTCTCATCTCGCTTCCGGACAGGAGCTGCCCATTTAGTCTCATGTATCTACTTGAGCTAAGAAGCTCACTCTTCATGAGTATCATTTTATGTCCCATAGTCCTGTCTAATTTTTGTCTGAAGAGTTGGCTTCAGGAATGGTTTCAGTTCTGGGCTAAGGGAGATTCCAGGGGCCATGTCTTCTGGGGTACCTCCAGTCTCATTCAGACCATTAAGTCTGGTCTTCTTACTAGAATTTGAGTTCTGCACCCCACCTTTCTCTTGCTCCATCAGGGACTCTTTGTTGTGTTCCCTGTCAGGGCAGTCATTGGTGGTAGCCGGGCACCATCTAGTTCGTCTGGTCTCAGGCTGATGGAGTCTCTGGTTTATGTGGCCCTTTCTGTCTCTTGGGCTAATACTTTCCTTGTGTCTGTGGTGTTATTCATTCTCCTTTGCTCCAGGTGGGTTGGGACCAACTGATGCATAATAGTTGGCCACTTGCTAGCTTTTAAGACCCCAGATACTGCTCTCTGTGATTCTTTTGAGAGAAAGGTGGCAGACAGGATGGAGAAAGCCCTGTCTTTGAGCCTTGCCTGTAGAAGGGCCTCAAGGAGATGAAGCAATGCAGTTATGAAAGTTCTTATTGCGTTCTGCCTTCTTTCTGAGGGTAGGCAGGAAGAGGCTTGCCTGAGGCATACCAGCCCTAACTACCATCAGACTGATTTTTCTAAGAGATGACTTTTGTCACCTGGCTGCTACAGAAATGACATTTTCCCCCAGTAGCCTATTAGATAAAAGACAAATTCATCCATACATTTGAAACTCTTCCTATCCGTCAACTTTATCATTTTATTATTCCCAAGTATCACGTGAGTCTTGCTTAATGTCCATGATACCTTGTGTCCTCTGTCCCCATTCCCCTCACCACTCCTCCACCCCAGCTGAGACAGACACACGCATACACAGGCACATGCACACACACAAATGCTCCAGTTACTCAATTCCTTTATTCTTGCTTATCCCAATTCAACTGTAACCTAGACCCTTCCCAATCCAAATCCTATTTTGTTCTCTACCTCATTCAAAGATCCAGTGAGTCCCGTTTGAACCACCATGTGTGTATGGGTATATATACATATACACATTTGATTCAGATCTTGTTTTATTTAATAAAAAAAATATAAGTAGACCTTATCTTCTCTTTGTATACCTCTGCAGTCCAATTTCCCTTTTTTACTAACCTAGGGCAACCACTAACAGGAGTTTGCTGTAAATCCATCTAGTACCTAATTTTATTCACATGTCAGTAGATGCCTCTGTTTACAATGTAAATTTTTAGCATCAATCAAATATTGCTACGTTGTTTCTCTTTACACTTCTGCTAGCAGTGTGTAAGAGTCAGTGTTTAATCATATTCGCACAAGCACTTCTTATTGTCATGTTGTCAGGGGTGTTTGTTTTTTTGGTTTTGTTTTGTTTTCCCCCAAATCTGATAGGTGATTGTTTTGTTTTTGTTGGTTTGTTTTTCAGATTACTAGTGAGGTTGAGTGTCTCATCTTTTTTGTTTCTTGTCTTGGACATTCCAATTCCCTCTTCTGCAAGATGCCCATTTTCTATTATTTCTCATGGATTCGATCCTCTTTATATTCTAGATGCTAAATTTTTTTTAATGAATGTCATAAATACCTTCTCCAAGTTTATGACTTGACTTCTCTTTTAATTCTGTTTATAGTGTCTTGTTTTTATAGTGAAGTTTACATTTTTGATACAGTCAAGTACATCAGTCTTTTCCTCTAAAATATGTGCTTTTGGTGTCATGTTTAAGAGATCCTTTCCTACTCTGAGGTCACAAATATATCACTTATGGTTTCTTCTAATAGTTATAAAGTATATTTTGCGTATTTATACATTTAAGCGTCTTTATTTTGGGCATGGTGAGGTAAGGATCTTTTGTTTTTGACACAAGACAAGCCAGTTTTCCCACTTGCTTATAATGCCAGCGTACCAATGTATACAGGTCTTTCCCTGGGTCCTCTATTCTTTTCCACTGATCAGGGTCAATATGGCTATGATAGCTTTATCCTAAATCTTGATGTCTGGAAGACCAAGTCTTTCTCCTTTGATCGTTTTTAACCAGGATTATTTTGAGATTTCTTTTACTTTTAGTCCTCAATATGAATTTTTATTGCTACAAAATTTCTTATAGGAGTTTCATTGGAATAACATTGAATTTACAGATTAATTTGGGGGAGAATTTTCATTTTATGATAGTGATCTTTCCCATCAGTGAATATGGTTTATTTCTCCATTTGTTCAGGACTCTTATGTTCTTTGAAAATGTTGTATGCTTTTCTCTTTAAAGATATTTCTCACATGTTTTTAGATTTATTCCAAGAGACTTTTAAATATGATAAAGTTGATAATTTCTTTTCCATTACATTTTCAAATTCATCCTCGCTGGTGTATAGAAACACTATTAGTTTTTCTATGTGGACCTTGTGTTTAGCAGCCTTGCTGGACTTTATCAGTTTCATTTGTCTATAGATTCTCTTGATTTTTATATGAAGAAAATTCTATCATCAGCAAACAATGACAATTTTGCCTTTTTTTCAATTTCAGTATATCTTAATTGTTTTTCTTATAGTGTTTCACTTAGAACTTTCAGTACAATTTTGAATAGAAGAGGTGATAGCAGTATGATTTTTATAGGTATTTTATAGATTTTTTTCAGATTGAGAAAATATTCATCTATTTCTAGTTTCTTAATTTCAGTCATGAATGATTGTTAACTTTCATTGAATTGTTTTTCTCCATCTATTGATACTGTTTTTCTTCTATAAATCTCAATATGATGAGTGCATAATTAGATTTTCTGGTATTTACACATCCTTGTATGTATTCCTAAAATAAACCACCCTTGTCATTATGTATATGTAAATACACACACACAGCTAGATTAATTTGATAATGTATTTAGGATTTTTGCTTCTATGCTATAAGTTTATTTTTGTACTGTTCTGTTCTTGTTTTGGTACAAAGGTTGTACTAGTTTCATAAAATGAGTTGAAGAGCTTTTTCTCTCTGATAGTCCCTGAAATAATTTGTATTATATAGGAGCTACCAACTGCTTAAATATTTGATAAAATTTGTCTGTAAAACTTGTTGGCCCCGATGTCTTTTTTATTAGGGCAGGGGTAGAAATTGACTATCAGTTTAGTAATGATTGTGAATTTATTTATTTATTTTATTCAATAAATTTTAACAATTTATAATTTTCAAAGATTGTCTACTTCATAACCCGTAACCCATAGCCGTCAAGTCAATTCTGTCTCATAGTGAACCTGCAGGACAGAATAGAATTGCCTATGGGATTTCCAAGGAGCAGCTGGTAGGTTTGAACTGCCAACCTTTTGGATAGCAGCCTGAGCTCTTACCCTCTGCGCCTCCAGGGCCTTGTCTACTTCATACAAGCTTTCAAATATTGTGGCAAAATGCTATTCATACTGTTATCTTAGGATTTAAAAAATTTCTGTCATTATGTCAATTTTTTCCTTATCTTGTTCATTTGTACATTCTTTATTTTTGTTGCTCTGTTTTGCTACAGTTTTGTCTATTTTATTAGTCAGTTCAGAGATCCAGTCTTTGGACTTGTTGATCTTCTCTGTGTTTTTTTGTGTGTATTTTTGTATGTTCTTCTACATCAATATCTGCATGTATCTTCATTGTTTTCCCATTCTTTATACTCCTTGAACTTATCTTGTTACTCTTCCTAGCATCTTGTATGTTTAGCTCATTTATTGTCAATCTTATTTTATGCTTTTTAATAAATGAATATATAGTTCTAAATTTTGACTCTAAGCACAAACAGCAAACAGACAAAAGGTTTCCATAATCTCAGAGTTTAAGGGAGGCCTTTCTAACTTTAATATGACACTCAGAAGCCATGAAATAAAGTATTAATAAATTTAGCTACATAATTTCTTTTAAAAAAAGATGTTTTGGGGAAAAAAGTCCACTTTAAACAGTTGAAAGACAAATGCCAAACTGTGGAAGAACTTTTGCAACTTGTATTATTATGAATAAAAAGCAAATTCCCTTAAGATATGAAAGCTACAACCTTCCAATAATAAGGAATTGAACAAACCAGTAGAAACATGGGCAATGTATATTTACACATTGTTCACAGAAAGTGAAATACTAATGACGTAATTATACGAAAAAGTGTTCAGTCGCCTATATAAAAGGAGAAATATAAAGTGAAGCTATAAGAAGATACCATTTTCATCTACCTGATAGGCAAATATCAAAACATTTGCTAACATGTGTTGATAAAGTTAAGAGAAAACAGGTGCTTCAAATGTTGCTAGAAACAGTGTGCTCTATACAGCCTCTAAAGAAGGTAATTTTGTAAGATCTCACAAAAGATAAAATGCCTACCCCATTTGGTATAACAATTCTTCTAGGAGTTTACTTTACACTTGTAATAGCAAAAGTGGAAAACAATTTAAAGTCATCGATGTAGATCGTGTAAAGTGAATTATGGTACATCCATCCACATAATGATATACTTACTATTCAACCATTAAAAAGAATAAGGCAGCTGTGTATATATGGATATGGAAATAGTGTTAAGAAAAGCAAAGTACAGAACAATGTATGGTTTACTACTATTTCTATGTTAGTAATAGAATGTGTGTGTCTGTTTACATATGTATAGAATATCTCTGGAAAGATATTGCACGAAAGTGGTAACTATGGTTATGTGGGGAGAAACAAAACTTCCCTGGTTTTCTCAGTGCTCCTGTAAAAAGCTCTTGCCTCCTGACACATAGACATGTATACGATATAAAGATAGGGAATGCTCATGTTCATTTCCCCTAGAAGCAGTTCACTCTTCACATACCATGAGAATTAGATCCGTAGCCATTTGCCTAATTAACTACTCTGATCCAGAGGTCACATGGTTAAAGCCCAGACTCGGTACTTCCCTTCAGTCCTAAGGTACCAGGAAGATTGGCGTACTATCTCCCTAGGTATTACATTTCAAGAGGTAGAAGCCCAGACCGTGGAGAGACATCTTTAGGTCTTAAAAGCTTAAAATAAGGAAACACTAGGGTTTATCTGGCCCTTGGAAAGAGGTATTTATATTCCAAAAAGTTTGGGTGGGAACCCAGGATCTTTTCCATCCCAGCTCAAAGAACCGGTTGCCAACTGATGATGACCCCATGTGTGCAGAGAAGAACTGTGCTCCATAGGGTTTTCCATGGCTATGACCTTTCGGAAGTAGATCTCCAGGCCTGTAAATAAGTGGAGAAAATTCATCGTTCTCTTTCCCTTGTATGTAAGTGGCTGGCTACTAGTGTAGGAGGGTTTTCCATCTGGCTTTCTTCATATCACCCTAGGGGTATGGTCTGGGGCAAGGGGAGTGACACACTTATTTACTGTAAGATAATTAAGAAATCTGCATCTGATCCATAGCCCTGGTGGCTCAGTGGTTAAGAGCTATAGCTGCTAACCAAAAGTCGGCAGTTCGAATCCACCAGCCACTCCCTGGGAACCTTACAGGGCAGTTCTGCTCTGTCCTGTAGGGTCACTATGAGTTGGAATCCATTTGATGGCAACGGGTTTGGTTTTTTGGTTTTATGTGTGATCCAGAAATACCTCCTGTGGATTTAGGATGAAAGTAATAAAGATGAACATTGCAAACCCAATAGGTTTCCTGCAGGGAGGGGGGATTTGTGTAGTACCCACAGCTGGAGACCCGAGGGGCACATTTCCATGGCCACTACATTCTGTATCCCTATTAATGCTTTTTTCTAAAATTATTATTTATTTGATATTAATTTTGCTGCACCTGATTTCTTTTTGTTAGTATTTGCTTGGCCTTTTTTCTCCCGTACACTTTTTTTTTTAAATTCGTGAGATATTTTATTTCAGTGAAATAGCTGGATTTTGTTTTCTTATCTTTAATCCAATCTGATTCTCTTTCAGTTAACAAATGTTAATACACTTGAATGCTAACTGAAAAGTTGGAGGTTTGAGTCCACCCAGAGGTACCTCAGAAGAAATGCCTGGCAATCTACTATGGAGTACAATTCTACTCTGATACACATAGGGTAGCCATGGGTTGGAATTGACTTCATGGCAACTGATGGTTTTCTTCCACTAGTTTGGAAGCTGTAGATTTTGTTTTGATTTCTTTAGTGATAACCTTTAATTTTTAAAGAGTAAGCACTACATTCAGTGAGTTTGGGTTTTGGTTTAAGCACTAAATTCAGTACATTCTGTCTGAGTCTAGAGAAGTTTACCTTTTTCAGACACAACCACTATTTTTATTATTTTATTGTCAGTAATGAAATCCCTTAGTTTAAAAACAAAAGGGCAGTTTAGCCGATCCTCTTCTCAATTGCTTTTGCTCCCCTTTCAGAAGCAAGCTGTGAGGTTTCCTCCTGTAAGACCACCTAAAGCCAGCGTGTAGCTTTACCCTATCCTCCCACCAGTGAGTCTCTCTGATTTCAGGAGCTCAGCCACAGGTAGAGCTTCTCTTGAGTTTGGAAAACCCTCTTATTGACTTCAGTTAACTAAGAGGTAGGCAGCTGTCTTTGGCTTAAAGACAATTATGTGAGGACTCAAATTCAGTAGGTAGCTGCCAGTCACATCTCCAAAGTTTCCTTGTCCTTAAGGTCAAGCCTCCCCTACTCTCTCTAGATTCTGGGCACAAAATGTTCAGTATCGACCCTTACTTGTTTTGTGCAACATTAGGGGATAGAGCAGAAGGATAGCTGGCCTGTTAAGTCATCACCTGTCACTCACCCAACATCCATCATCTCGTCGCTGCTCATGACTTTTTCTCCGTCATTTCTTGGTTTCAGTTATCTGACCTAAGAGAGGATATAGGGGATGGCTGAAATTATAAACCCTATTGCCATCGAGTCAATTCCGACTCATAATGACCCCATGTGGCAGAGTAGAACTTCCCCATAGGGTTTCCAAGGCTGTAATCTTTATCGGAGCAGATCACCAGGTCTTTCTCTCATAGAGCGGCTGGTGGGTTCGAACCACCAACCTTTCGGTTCGCAGCCGAGCGCTTAACCACTGTACCACCAGGCTCCTTCCCTGCAGCTATACTGCTGTGGAAACTACTGTAGTATATCCCTTCTAGAGATCCTGAAATGCCACAAGTAAGCATTGCCTTCTGCATCACTACATGCGAGTTTTCTTCGTGGGTACCGTCTACCTGAAATGGCTGGGGCTCTCTACACGCAAGGCAAAAAGACGGAGTGCTTTCAGTTTTCTAACCTCTTAATGACCGGGCATTGACTCGAATCACAGTTTCTCTGCCAGTACCCTTGGCCATCATACTGATGGCAGATTAAAGGGTGTGTCCATTGGTGAGGATTCACGTTCTGTTTTACGTGGCAGTTTGTTCTAAGAGAGAGTGCATAAACATGCTACCACCTGACTTCCCAAAAGTCTGCAAAGGGACTGGGCTATCAGGAGTTTTTCTCCTGCCAAGACCTGTGCTAAATGCTGTCTGAGTTGAGATTTCCTGGGCCACTGTCCTTTGTTACAAAATCTCTAGAATAAGTGTAAAGGGAGAAGACTTTTCCACCAGCTCTCTGGTTTGTATTTAAGAGGCTTCTGTGGTGTGCACTGTGGTTTACAGCAAGAAGGAAAGCCTGTTCTAAAGCTCGCAAAGATTCAGCCAAAGCCACTTGTTTGCTTTGACAGCCCAAGTGCCTTTGGCTATTACCAGGTTCTGCAGTTCCTTGGCCTCAGATGCCTACCATTGCTGCGGAATCTTGCCTGTATGCCCCAAGCAAAATTCAAAAGTCTTTTCTCCTTGGAGAGAATTTTCCTTTTTACAAAATCTCCTCAAGTTAGGGTAGGTCTCATTCCTGTAGTGGGCAAAATATTCTATCTGAATAAGACAGTCCATGTATTGAGTGAAGTCTGTGCATGGTGCAAACGGTTAAAGAGCTCAGCTGCTGACCAAAAGGCTGGAGGTGCGAATCCACCCAGAGGTGCCTTGGAAGAAAGGCTGGGCGGTCTACTTCTAAAAATCAGCCATTGAAAATGCTATGGAGCACAGTTCTACTCTGACACAAGTGGGGGCATCATGAGGCAGAACTGACTCCACATTAACTGGTTGTGCCTTAAGCAGCAGGCCCAGGCAGGGGCAGTTAGGGATCTTCTATGCCCCAGGACCTGCCAACATCCAATGCTGTGTGTCACTCCCTTTCAAGAAAGATTTCTCTGTTGTTTTCCTTTCTGGTTTGTTTTCAGTTTTGGTTTAAAGAAATTCAGAATCTAATACATGAAAATTCCTGCCCCTCCCTTTCTAGGTGTTCTCCTTGGGGAAGTGAATCTCATCAGCAAAACCTCTCTTCTTCTACTGGTCACCTTACATCTATCTGCCCAGGAGTTCAAACATATTGTGCTATCACAGTCCACTGTCCTGTGCCAAACTAGCAGTGACATCTGACAGGTCACTTTCATCTCTGCACACCAGCTCTTGAACAGTGATAACCTGAGTTTCAAAATGAACCTGCTTCAATTCTAGGAGCTGCAGCGAGGTAGGCTGTGGTAAAGACAGGAGACTCTTCTTTGAAATGCAAGGAAACGTTTTCCCCCTAGGCAGTTTAAACCTCAGTGCT
Organism: Trichechus manatus latirostris; assembly: GCF_000243295.1. Classification (NCBI taxonomy): domain Eukaryota; kingdom Metazoa; phylum Chordata; class Mammalia; order Sirenia; family Trichechidae; genus Trichechus; species Trichechus manatus. The sequence goes on from NW_004444015.1 coordinate 3,979,320, forward strand.
AACAGTCAGATGTAGAAGATTTATTATGTTCTTTTTGTTTTCCTCTCTTTTTTTTATTGTGCTTTAGGTGAAAGTTTACATCTCAAGTTAATTTCTCATTCAAAAATTTATACACATACTGTTTTGTGACATTGGTTGCAATCCCCACAATGTGACAGCACGCTCACCCTTTTCACACTGGGTTTCCTGTGTCCATTCATCCAGTTCCTGTTCCTTCCTGCCTTCTAGTCCTGCTTTTGGACAGGAGCTGCCCATTTGGTCTCATATGTGATTGAACTAAGTAGCACATTCCTCACGTGTTATTTTTTGTTTTATAGGCCTGTGTAATCTTTGTCTGAAAAGTGGGCTTCAGGAATGGTTTCAGTTCTGGGTTAGCAGAGGATCCAGGGGCCATAGTTTCAGGGTTCCTCCAGTCTGTCAGACCAGTAAGTCTGGTCTTTTTACTAAAATTTGAGTTCTGCACCACACTTTTATCCTGCTCCGTCAGGGACTCTCTGTAGTGATCCCTGTCGGGGTGGTCCTTGGTGGTAGCCAACCACCATCTAGTTCTTCTGGTCTCAGGCTGGTGGAGTCTCTGGTTCATGTGGCCCTTTCTGTCTCTTGGGCTAATATTTTCCTTGTGTCCTTGGTGTTCTTCATTCTCCTTTGCTCCAGGTGGGTTGGGACCAATTGATGCATCTTAGATGGCTGCTCGCAGGCTTTTAAGACCCCAGACGCTACTCACCAAAGTGGGATGTAGAACATTTTCTTTGTAAACTTTGTTATGCCAGTTGACATAGATGTTCCCTGAGACTAAGGTCCTCAGGCCCCAGCCCAAGCTACTCTGTCTCTCAAAGTGTTTGGATATGTCTAGGAAACTTCTATGCTTTTGCTTTGGTCTAGTTGTGCTAACTTCCCCTGTACTGTGTGTTGTCCTTCCCTTCACCAAAGTTGACACTTGTCTACTATCTAGTTAGTGATTTCCCCTTCACCTCCCTCCCCACCCTCGTAACCATCAAAGAATGCTTTTTTTCTGTATGTAAACCTTTTCTTGAGTTCTTATAACAGTGTTCTCATACAATGTTTGTTCTCCTGTGGCTGACTTATTTCACTCAGCATAATGCCCTCCAGATTCATCCATGTTGGGAGATGTTTCACAGATTCATCATTGTTCTTTCTCGTTGCATAGTACTCCATTGTGTGTATGTACCATAGTTTGTTTATCCATTCATCTGTTGATGGGCATTTTGCATTATGTTCTTTATTTACTTAATACAGGTTTAATTTAAACCAGTTGCCATCAAATTGATTCTGACTCATGGCAACCCCATGTGTTTCAGAGTAGAAGTGTGCTCCATGGGGTTTTCAATGGCTGATTTTTCAGAAGTAGATTGCCAGGCCTTTCTTCCTAGTCTGTCTTAGTCTGGAGGCTCTGTTGAAACCCGCCCACCATGGGTGACCCTGCTGGTATTTGAAATACCATTGGCATAGCTTTCAGTGTCATAGCAACACACAAGCTACCACAATATGACAAACTGACAGATGAGTGGTCATTTCCACACGTAGGTCCTCCTTATTCTACTTGGCTCTGACACCCCACATCAGGTTCTCACCCTTTCCCCCTGCACTGTCTGACATTCCATGCCAAGATGCACCACCCTACCCCTTAGGGATATGATTCTCACCCAGATTTCTGGCTGACACTCAACTTTACTTCGTCGTCTTATTAATAAAATACATCATCCTTATGTGTGTGTGGTTGAACCCATAGTCTGGGTATCTGAAATCAACACTTTGTGATTAGCGCTGCTAATGATCAGTCCACATCCAGCCTAAGAAGAGTATATGGATGGGTCTTTGGATCTACCATTCAAGGTTAGTTATGTCATGGTGGATCCTTTCTTGAACCTGGATGCAGTTCTTAACCAGATAAGTAAGAATAGAAATCCAGGTTGATGACCTAACGTGGCATACCAACAAATTGAAGGCTAAAATACTTACACAATTTTAAAGTTTGGGGTGAGTTCCTATAAGCCTTAGAATTGTATTTGAAGCTTTCTTGTTACAAATTGAAACCTGACATCTGAAAAAGACCTATCAGAATATTCCAAAATAAAGGATTTAAAGTGCAGTTAAAAAAAAGAGAGAAAAAGAAGCTTAAATGTTGAAAATACTACTATCATAGCTATTTTTCTCAAATTATTACAGAATAATGCTTCTAAAAATATCCACATTTTAATTCAGTAAGTGTTTTTACAGAGTAATTGAAATCATTCTTATAGTCCCTAAAATGGTTATACATAGTCAAACAAGAATTAAGTGGAGGTAGAATATTGAAAATACAGTGTGATTTAGGTAACACAGTACATAAATATCTGGTTGTCATTCTTCAGTGATGAAGGCAGTTTAAACCTTTTCCAAGTTAACTCATTTGCTTTGCAGTAATCGTATTGTTTAAAGCAAGGGTTAGCAAATGTTCTCTGTAAAGGGCTAGATAGTAAATATTGTAGACTTTGTCAGACACATAAAGTCTTTGTCATATATTCTTCTGTGATTGTGTGTGTGTAACCACTATTTAAAAATTTAAAAACCATATTAGCTCTCGGGCTGTTCAAAAACAGGCCAAAGGCAGGTCGGCTCACAGGGCGTAGTTTGCTGTCCCTTGGTTTTAAAGCCAGGCTCAGTGGTTCTCAAAGTGCCATTCCTGAATTAGTTGCATCAGCATTACTGGGCAACTTGATAGAAATACAAATTCTCGGACCCCATCTCAGACCTACTGAATCAGAAACTCTGGCAATCTTCCAGTCGTAAGAGGTTAGAATTGGTCTCAAAACCTGGAGGACTCTGAAGGTAGATTGGTGTCTTCTTTAGGTAAGACATTTATTTGTGTTATCTATATTTTTACAACAATTTAAAAATAGAAAGGGAGGACAGGAGACAAATGAAGGAGCTCCTGAAGGCCAAAGCTGCAACAATATGAGCAGTCAAATAAATGAAATAGCATTGGTTATAACCCAAAGTATAAAATAAATATACAAATATTTATACTGATATAAATGACTGAATAGAGAAATAAATGAGGGAGAATAGACAAATTTCCCCTGCAAAATAATTCCAAATAATTTATATAGATACTCCACTACTCCTTAAGTGTGGGCTTCACATAGGGCCTTCCTTCCAAAGAGGACAGTATGAAAAGGGGGACCAGTGATTAACTTTACGGTGGAGAAACCCGACACACACTCCCTCAGCCAGGCCAAGGTCAACATGAACCATGATAAATCATGTTGATAAGTATACACCTTTGATAAGATGTGATGAGAATGATACTTCACCTCTCTGCTCTTCCTCCCCAAAACCCCACAACCCCAGTCTACTCAAGGAAAAACATCAGAAAATTCCCAATATGCAGACATTCTACAAAATACCTGACCATTGCGCCTCAAAACTGTCAAGGTCATCAGAAACAAGGAACGTCTGAGAAACTGTCACAGCCAGGAGGAGCCTAAGGAGACAGGAGGAGTAAATGTAATGTAGCCTGGATGGGATCCTGGAACAGAAAAAGGACATTAGCTAAAGACTAAGGAAATCTGAAGAAAGTATGGCCTTTAGTTAATAATAATGTATCAACGTTGGTTCATTAGTTGTGACAAGTATACTAATGCCAGATCCTAATAGTCAGAGAAACAGGGAGTGGAGTATATGGGAATGCTGCTATCTTTGCAATTTTTCTGAAAATTAAAACAGTTCTAAAAGAAAAACATTTATCAGACCAGGGTGATAGGTTTAGATAACTTAGAAATGTCAATAGAACAGTGTTTATATGGCATCATCCCTGGCAGTCTTCTGTAACACCTCTCTCTCACCACTAAGACAGAACTAGATTTTTTCAAATGTGGCTCCATGTTTTTCACTGCTTACTTCCCTCAAGACATTACAAATATAGAATGTAAGTTTATTATGCAATTCTAAGCTCACTGATGGCAGAGATTGTGTCATTTACGTTTGTATCTTCATCATCTAGCACTGGTGGCACAATGGTTAAGCGCTTGGCTGCTGATGAAGAGGTCGGCGGTTCCAACGTACCAGCTGCTCCTTGGGACAAAGATGTGGCAGTTTGCTTCCTTAAAAATTAAACCACCTAGGAAGAAAGGTCTGGCGATCTACTTCTGAAAATTAGCCAGTGAAAACCATATAGATCACAACAGAATATTGTCTGATATAGTGCTGGAAGATGAATCCCCTAGGTTGGAAGGCACAGTGGCTACAATGTATGCAAGCCCTTCAAAGATTGTAAAGATGGTGCATGACCAGGCAATGTTTTGTTCTGTTCTATTGTTAACATCTTACATGACCGTGGTACATTTTTCAAAACTAAGAAACTGACTTCTGGTTTCCAGTCCAACATGTAAAGAGCTTGGAAGTTGTCACTCTCTTCTTCACAAGAAAAAAGCTGAACACACTGAAAATCAACAACTGTTCTTAGATCTGTCAGAGATTGAGGTCACAGGGAAAAAGGCTGCCCTGAAAACTGGAGAGACGAACAGGCAGATACAGAGAATCACAGTTTAACAGGAGCAGAGTTCAGGAGTAGAGATGCCCAGCTGGAGCCAGTACCAACAGGAACATTTTACACTGTAATTGACAAATTGCTGGAGGCTCAGTGTGGCCTAGCTCAAGAGTTAAAAACTCCACAGGAAGGACTTACTCTTAGGGAGCCCCACTGTCTTAGGGGTTCTCTAGAGGAGCAAAACCAGTGAAACGTATATATATCTATATATATAAATATATATATTTAAAAAAAACCCGTTGCCGTCGAGTCAATTCTGACTCATAGCAACCCTGTAAGACAGAATAGAACTGCCCCCAAAGGGTTTCCAAGGAGCAGCTGGTGGATTTGAACTGTCAGCTTTTTGGTTAGCAGCTGAGCTCTTAACCACTGTGCCACCAGGGCTCCATAAATATACATAGACAGATTTATCTCAAGAAAATGGCTCACACATTTGTGGAGTCTGGTAAGTCCCAAATCCGTGGATCATATGGTTGCAGGGGCTGACGAACCCAAAATTGGCAGGTCAGATGGGAGGCTGCTGGCTCACAGGGCTGCGGGAGCTGGCAAATCCCAAAATTGGCAGGTCAGGCAGCAGGCTCCTGGCTCACATCCCAAAAACCGGAGATCAGAGGATAGCGAATTGGATGCAGGATCAAGAGACGGTTTGCCAGAATATCCTTATATGTTGGATGCAAGCCACACCCCCAAGGAAACTCCCCTTTCAACTGATTGACTGCTCACATCAGATTAAAATGGAGGATGATTACATAATATCTGCCAAACCACTGAGATTCATGGTGTGGCCAAGTTGACACATAACCTTAACTATCACAGTCCAACCCTTGTTGACTTAGCACCTGTACACATCTGCTTAAACCATACATAATCTCTAAATAAAAACAATTATAAAGTTATTTAAAAAAAGATTATAGCCTTGGAAACGCTATGGCGCAGTTTACTCTGCCCTATAGGGTTGCTATGAGTCAGAATCGACTGGAGGGCAACAGCTTTTTTTTTTTTTTTTAATGAGTCGGAATCGACTTGACGGCACACAACAACAACAGCATCTAGCACAGTGCCTGGTGCATAGCTACCGTTTCATAAATGTTTGTTGAAGAAATGAATGAGAGAAAATATGTTTCCTCCACAGTGGTTAAGACAACTTGACTCTTCAATGTGTCTTAATCTTCACCATTCAATAATATATTCAATGTTTACTATCAATCAGTAATGACACTCAGAATGTAATCTATAGCTCATAAAAATGAAAGTTTCCAATAATCATTGCTCAATTGCTCTTTTTGCATTTTCTATTATTGTAAACGCACACATGCACATATGAGACATTTGCTAATTCAGGATTTTTCACGTGTACAATTTAGTGACACTAATTACATTAATCGTGTCGTGCAGCCATCACCAATTGCTTTTGATGGAAGAATTTCCTTCATTGTCTCTAAGGTCTTTTTCTCCACATCCTTCCACAAAAGCAGGGAGGTAGATGCCCAGTCAGTTGTTAAGCAGACTATCAAGGAGGCCAACATGACATTTGACCCATTTCTAATTATAATCTTGGTTTAAAACCTACCGCTTTCTAACCTCGCTTTGAAATTGTTGTTCATTATCTTTTACTGACTATAAAATGTGCCACTTAAAAAAAATCTTTCAAACAAATTTATGGATTTTTTTTTCCGTTGAGATAATAAAGAGCTACATTTTACAAACCATGGCCTTCACAAAGGCCTTTCTGTGCCATCTGCTTTTAATATTTAATTTACTTTTCGCTTTGAATGGGAGTCTCTCAAAACAAACATCAAATCACTGTTATTACCGTTGCCATCAGTTTCGCTTCAGTTTAGCCTTTTGATCACATTATTAAGCATTAGTGATTATATACTATCTTTATCGTGCACTAGTCATTAATAGGCCACATTATTGGGTAACTACTAATTTTGGCAAGTGAGCAACAGGTATTTTGTCTTAAAAATAAATTGTTAAAGGGTACAAAGAAGAACAGTCACTTTTGATTTTTTTTTTCTGTATGATATCTTGCAAGAAGAATTCATCTTTTCTTCAGTAAATAAATATTTATTAAGTACCTTATTAAGTCTGTCCTGGCTGCCTAGCACTTTGCTTCGTAAGATTAGAAATACAAAAGCTCTAAAGAGTAGTCAATAACTTGTCTTAGTTATTTATTAAGCTTAATAAAGGATTGTTTCTTATTAATTAGCTTTATTCAATTATGCAAGTAATACATAATCATGGTAAAAAATGGAAAAGATAAGAGAAAGATATAAGGTGGAATGTCATCTCCTTTCCTACCATTCTGATTCAACCATCCTTCCTTCCTGGGGACAAACGCTTACCAGTGTCTTGCATATCCTTCTAGAAGCCTTCTATGCATATTGATGCATATATCATACACAAACTTTTTCTTCTTCAAGAATGGGACCACATTATACATATTTTTCTGCCCTTAATTTTGCTTTTTTTACTGTCTGTATCAGTGTATAGATATTTACCTCATTCTTCTCAGTGTACATATAGTAAAATGGTAAGTAAAGATATGTTTAAAGCATATATGATCTATGATAAGTGTATATTCATACAGATAAAATAAAGGAGAATTTTATTTCAAATACAAAACCAGATGCAATGTGGGCTGTTGTTTATTCCCCATGACAAATATATCCCTTTACTATACACAGGGAGAAGGCTGTTATAAAGGTATCTTGAAATTCTTTACATAGATTAATATTTGTATGCATTATTCATTGAATGAGCCAGAATCCATGCTAGTTACTTAATATAGATCATATCATTTAGTGCTCAGCAAAGGCAATGTAGTCAAGAAAACATAGGTTTCATTCCTTGCTAAGTAGTTTAATAGCTATGTGACCTTTAAAAAATGAGAATACTGTTACTTACCTAAATGGGTTAATATGCTAATTAATGATAGACTGTATGTAACTTCCTGAAGGGTTGTTATGAGCATTAAATGAGTTAATATACATGAAAGCTTTCAGAATAGAGCCTGCCATAGAGTAAGTGTTCCACGTGAGTTTGCTAAGTACTAGAAACTTATGTATTTAGCACAATGCCCATACATCAGTCAACAAATTATGTGAGCCCCATATTATGCTAGAGTGTGGGGATATAATAGAATTGTCTGGCCAGTTGGAGGAAGAGGAGGGGATACAATGGAATATATTGGTCAGTTTAAGGAGACAAAACAAATAACCATATGTGTAGACATAGAATCACAAACTCCATAAATGCTGAAGAAGTGTGGATATTTTTATTATCACTTCTGTTGGCATTATACCAGTGAGCAATTCCTCCACCTTTTATTCAAGATATTTGCTAATATCCCAAGGAACATTCCCACTTTCATCCATAGACCCCACCCACCATCATTCAGCCATTCCTAACTACGTATTAGCAGGATGGTCATTTAATTTATCCCCCAAATCAGTACCCTTTGAGAGTGAAAAATGTTAATATGCTGCAAAGTCAACAGGTGTAAATCAGGATTCTTCTGGGCAAACTGGGACCTGTGTTCACTCTACCTATGGGAACCAAAGGGCTCTGCAGTCTTGCATGCTTTCACTCTGCTGCTATCTGTGATGGAAGAAATGCTTGTATATTCTGCCATCCTTCAAGGTTTTGTCCAGGTCACTGCCCCTCCAGGAGGAGCTTTCCAGGATCCCTCCAGACAAAAATAACCTCTCTTTCCCTTTTCTTTGGAGCCCTGGTAGCAAAGTGGTTAAGAGCTACAGCTGCTAACCAAAAGATCAGCAGTTAGAATCCACCAGGCACTCCTTGGAAACCCTATGGGGAAGTTCTACTCTGTCCTATAGGGGTCGCTATGAGTCAGAATCGACTCCATGGCAACGGGTTTGGTTTGGTTTTGGTTCCCTCTTCTTTGTTGGTTGAGTTCTTTAATGATTTGAAAGGCTTACATACCATTTCTCATACTACACCTACAGCTTTAGCAAAAAAACATATTTGAACTTATATTTATTTATCAAAGGCCAAAAGGAAACATTGTCTATGAACTCCTTTCCTGAAGATGAAAATGTTAATGCCATTTTATTTCCATCCCTCTCCCTCCACCATTCCCATATTTACTTGAAATAATCTGGGATATTTGTTTCAGATTATTGTGTTTTTGTGTATGCCCATTTCATTTCTACCTAAATGATTCTTTTCTTTAGAAGTGCATAAAAATATGTGTGTGTATTACCAATATTAATCTGTAAGCTTCACTGCATTCCTTAGTCACCATCCACTCTTGTTTCTACTTTTCTTGACATCTTCATTCCTCCCTCCTCCCACCGTGTTTCAGTTTCACAGGAATCCATCCTTAAAAAATTTTTTTTGAAGAATAAGTATATAGGTAATAGAATCTCTGAGCTCTTGTATATTTAAAAATATATTTCTTTTGCCCTCATAAATGAACAAGAACTTGGCTACATTTAGAAATCTAGCGTCACAATACTTTTCCCCTTAAAATTTTTCCAACATTGTTTTATTGACTTTTCATATTTAGTATTGCAGATAAGAAGTCTGATTTGAGCATAGTTCTGTGTTTTTTTTTGTAGATAGTTTTGTTTGTTTTCTTGTCCGTATGATTGTTGTTGTGTGCAGTCATTGATTCCAACTCATAATGACCCCATGTAACAGAGTAGAACTGCCCCATAGGGTTTCCTAAGCTGTAATCCTTACAGAAGGAGCCTTTTACGGAAGGTGGCACAGTGTTAAGCGGTTGGTTGCTAACCTAAAGGTCAGCAGTTCAAACCCACCAGCTGCTCCAAGGGAGAAAGGTGGCATTCTGCTCCCCAAAAGGTTACAGCCTTGGAAACCCTATGGGGCAGGTCAGCTGTGTTCTGTGGGGTCACTACAGGATCGTTGTAGGATCACTATGAGTCAGAATCAACTCAACAGCAACAAGTTTGGGTTTTGGAATCTTTACAGGAGCAGATCACCAGGTCTTTCTCCCGCAGAGCCGCTGGTGGGTTCAAACCGCCAACCTTTTGCTTATCAGTGAAGTGCTTAACCATTGCATCACCAGGGCTCCTCATCATTGTAGACATTTTCTTTTTATTCTGGAATTCGAAACAGTCTCCAGTCACGATTTCATACATAAGTCAATCCTGCACACCATTTTTTCCCTTTTGACCTGAAGACCTCAGTTACCTCAGCATTTTCTCCGTCGAAGCACAATGAGACTATGCCCAGGTGGCTCAGACCTCTCTTTAGTTTCCAGAGATGGGCCAGTGATCTCCCTGTTATACTGTTTAGATGGTCTCTGTGGGAATTTGGGAGAAAGAAGAAGTAAAACACATTTATTTATATCGTCATTTAGATATCTACACTTTCTTCACCTCGTTTCTTAACTGTGTTTCGGTATCTCTGCATATAACTTTTTCCCAGTTTAGCATGTTATGGAGTCTCTGGGTGGTCTAAAAAGTTAAGTGCTCACCTACTAATTGAAAGGTTGGCGGTTCAAACCCGCTCAAAGGCACCTTGGAAAAAAGACCTGGTGATCTGCTTCTGAAAGGTCACAGCCTTGAAAACCCTATGGAGTGCAGTTCTACTCTGACACACATGGGGTCACCATGAGTCGGAGTCGACTCAACGGCAGCTGGCTTTTGATATAGCTTGTTACTTGCTTACACACACACACACACACACGCGCACACTTGTTTCTGGAAGTGTATAGATATAAAACTATTATACAGTTATTTATTTTGGAGCATTGAGAGGGAGATTTCATCTTATTATTTGTATAGCCCTGTATTGTTTGAATTATGACTATTATTTAAAATGTGAATTAATTTATATTTTACCAGTTATACATGCATATAGATTTTTTTTATTGTACTTTAGATGAAGGTTTACAGAACAAATAGTTTCTCCTTAAAATGTTAGTACACATATTACTCTATGACAATGGTTAACCACCCCATGACATGTCAACACTGTCCCTTCTCAACCTTGGGTTCCCTATTACCAGCTTTCCTGTCCCCTCCTGCCTTCTAGTCTGCATATAGTTTTTTGAAAATCAAATGTGAAAAGGCTTCAAATAAAAACCTGTAGTTGTCTGCTCTTGAGAGGCAATCACTTCAATTATTGTAGCTGTTTCTATGGTATTAACTGCCATATTTGTAAATAATATTGCTTTTTCCAGATTTATCAGTTTCAGGCATTGTCTATTGACTACTGAGAACATATACGGTAGTTGAAAATTTAGCTTTCTTATACTACAATCCTCTTCCCTCCCCCAAGCCATTTTCCCCATGTGCTTTGCCTTAGTCATCTAGTGCTGCTGTAACAGATATACCACAGGTAGATGGCTTTAACAAAGAGAAATTTATTCTCTCACAGTCTAGTAGGCTACAAGTCCAAATTCAGGGCATCAATTCCAGGAGAAGGCTTTCTCTCTCTGTTGACTCTGGAGGAAGGTTCTTGTCATCAGTCTTCCCCTTGGTCTGGGAACTTTTTTTTT
>NW_004444015.1:3998510-4005899 GCF_000243295.1 Trichechus manatus latirostris
TTTAGATTTCTCTAATATGCTTGACACAATATTAGAATCTTAATAAAACTTTATTCATGAAAGACGGGGAGAAAAATGGAAAGAAGAAAAAAATAGAATGATCTCTTCTAGGACAGGATGGTATTCTTTTTTTCCCTCCATAATCAGAATGCCATCTAGTTAATATCTTGCTAAGATAATCTATTACAATGATTTATCCCTCTTTGTGGACAACCCTAAGCAATCACAAAATTAACCCAAACTCCACTGTGTAGATTAAATTAGATTAAGTCTTCTTAGTTCTTTCTCTGTGTGTTATAATTAAAACATCTGCAGCCATTTTGCACTGATGGTAATTTAGAATTTTTGATTTGGCCTTTTATAAAGGTGATGTGTTTAAAGTCAAATTGCCTAAAATACATTTTATGTTTCCTCCCTTGACCTTTAAGAAATTCAGTTAGACAATTAATGTTTATAATTAATGAAGTTAGTGATTTTAGCTTTTGTGCAGAAAAATCCCTAAGAAGTTGCCTCATATCTATCCAATGAGGGGGGTGGGGGGGGGAAGAGACTTTAATTTTTACTACATGCCTTTGGTTTCCATAGAAACAGTTCAGTAAAAGAAGTTTGAAATGTTACATATTATTTAATATCTCATATTTTTATAAATATTGCCATAAGATATGTCATATCTGTTCAAGTGTGAAGTATCATGGGAGTTAAGCAAAAGAATATATTAAATTGAAACTCATTGTGGCCCATCACTGGTGACACTGCTGTCCTGGAAGGAACGTCAGTGAGAATCTCAAGGACTATCTTGAAAAAAATAATACCTTCAGTAGAGAGTGCACTGATTTTATTAGTGACGGTTCTTATAATCACACCATTCTTTTCTAGTAAAAGTGCCTGTAGAAAAAGACTTCAGAACTTGAATTTAGCTTGGATTTTGGCGTGATATCAATTCAAAACTGCCTTACATTTATTCACTTAGATTTGTTTGAGGAAGGAGCCCTAGTGGTGCAATGGTTAAGTGTTCCACTGCTAACTGAAAGGTTGGTGGTTCGAACTCACCCAGCTGCTCTGAGGGAAAAAGATATGGCAATCTGCTTCTGTAGAGATTATAGCCTAGAAAACCTTACGGGGTCGTGATGAATAGAAAATTGATTCGACTGCACCCAGTAACAACAACAACAAAACTGGATGGGTCCCAAATCAAAGAGGTCATTGGCTTTGCATTATAGTGTAAAGGTCCAAAATGTGAATCATTCCAATAAATAAATTTTTTTTTTTTTTTACTTTCAACCAATTCTATATACTACTGGCCAATCTCACCTATTAAGCCCAAGTACCTAGATGTTTCAGATCACTGAGGATTCTCACTTTGTAGCTCTATAAATCTTACAGTTTGGAATAACACTGCTGGAGGGAACTTTAGAGATAATCATATTCAAACACCTTTCAGATTTTTTGTTTGTGTAAATCACAGATGTTGAAGGAATTTGCCCAATGCCGTACACTCTGCCTATCAAACTTTCTTATTCAGCATGTTTTCATTGTGCATCACATGCAGTTTTCAGTAATGGCTGCTACATGGCCTGACCATTCCATAATGCATTAATAGCCTGTGGAATCTTCCCTGGACTGCCTGAACTCAGAATGTGAAAGGTAAAGCAGTGACCACACCCTCCATGTTCCATTAGTACCTTAAACACGGTGTTTGCTTCCTTGTTTGTCAGTCCTACTAGACTCTAGGGCTGTGTCTTACTGGTTTTTAATTCGTCTATGCCTACCCTATCTGAGATGGAGCTCAATAAATTAATTTTAAATTAATCAGTCTGAAACATGCTTTGGTTACAGAAGTTATGGTTTTGTATTTAACAATGTATGTACTGGATGATTAGTCCAAATCATTTAAAAATAATTCTTGGCAGATATTTGAATGTGTGGCACATGCTAAATTTCGAAACAGCCAACTAGCCTCTGCCACACACCTAGAAAAAATGTCTAAGTGACTGTTCCGTGAGAATGATGCGTGATAGGCTTGTAAAATGCTCAGGTGTTAGGAGACACTGGTAGGGTATTACAAAAGCATCCATGTGACTGCATTGTCTAAGAAACAGATACTTTCCAAATGTGTACCCTTAACCAAATATTGCCATGTTGTTCCCAGTACAGAACACTGTGATTTACAAGAAGATCTGATGGTACCCAGGACCCTTGCTACTCTATGCTCCACAGCCTGACCTTGTCACTAAACTTCATTGTGTGCCTGTCAGTGCAGCTGTAAAACTGCAAAAGCAGCCTCCCCTAGAAGAGCCTTCCTCATCTGAGGTGTTCTGAGAGGTATGTATCTTAAAACAAAAGTAACTGTAAAGAAACTGCTATGAGTGAGACTGTAGCCCCAAATTACACAGATGCATATTGAGTTACTTTATGCATAGAATTTGCAAAAACCTTGCCTTGTTGAGTCCTTTGTCTCTCTATCTTGTCCCCTTTGCGTGGAATGAATCCTTCTCGGGAGCATCAATCATTGTGGAGACCAATCAAAGTACCAAGCTGCCACAATTGCTAGAAACCCAAACTGACTCACAAAAAGCACCACACCAAGCCAAGGAGCTGTACCTTCTTCCAGTGCTAGGGTTTCCTCCCATGCCGCAATGGTCAAGGGTGAAAAGGGTAATGGTAGCATAGATGCATAAAATATTTAGTTATTGACATTGGCTAATTCAGTGAGTGATACACCAGTCTGTGGTGTTTAAAATATGCAAGTGTGTAGGCTGAGTACAATTCCTCTTATGTACAATTTAAATCTATCTCTACGTTATCTTACACTTTATCTATTGAACAGACCCCTACCAAATTCCTTCCCTATCATTCTCCAAAGATGGAGATGACTGGACTGTGCTTTACTCTGACTACTGATCCACTTTGTGATTACTGTTTACTGTATTTGAATAAATATTTTTCCTTATATTGTATATATAAAGGAGGCAGGGCAGAGTCAGGACAACTAGGAGGGGGATCTGTGCAGTTCGGTCTCAGTTTTAACTTCTACTTCATTTTGTCAAACTCCACTGTGTTCTTGACTCACCTCATTCGTGTGGTTGCAAGAGTGCAAATACTCTATCTTTTCCTCCTTTTCCTGTCCACTGTTCCACATGTCTTACGTACACATATTCTCCTGATTTCACTGCTAGAACACATTCTGTTTCTACCAACTAAAGTGATGTATTTCCCTTCTCCTTTATCAGAGAGATCTCCTCCTTCTGACCACCTGTGTAACTCTTTAACAACCATTAAATCAATTGTGTGGTCTGGTGAGACACACTCAACTAGGGACTGTAAGGGGAGTGTTAAATACTCTTTGCAACTCTTCACAAAGCAGCAACTATTGTTTTATATATCTCCCACTTCTGCAGGCCATTCCATTGAAATCTATCCTATTCTGGAGAAATCTACAAGAGTCATCACATTTCTTTCTTATGACATACTATAGATACTCTACTGATAACTTTAGAAATATTTTATAATAAATGAATTGTCTCAACACTCATTGTTTAAAATTTTAGAGAAGTTGGCATGATAAAATATATTTAACCTGAATATTCTCAAAGCATCTCCCACTGTTTGCTCATATTTTGGAGGCAAGGTTATTTACATATACAAGTTGACTTTTTAGGTCATTTGTATTTCGAAACCAAAGTTAGCTCTAGCTATCTGTGTTATACATGCTGTAAAGAAACTGTGAAGTATACTTAGAATGATGCAGATTTTTTTTCCTTTGGAAAAATGTCATGTCTGTTAACTTTAAAAATGTTCTGTTTGATGTAGAATAAGATTGAGAAATAAATTAAACAGAAAGTATAATAAATGGAGGAAAATGTACCATTAGGTTATTCCAAGACCATTTTAACTCTAAAAATATGCATGTCACAAAAACACAGAGTAATGTATGATTAGCACAAGGTGTATTTTAACCCCATGTGCATTTATTTTAAAGGGTAAGTTATTTTATAGCAAATGGAAAATAGTTACCAAAATGGACTCTAACATTAATGAACATTTAGGAAAAAACTACATAAGTACAGAAACACGTATGTCACTCAGTTCAAAGTCTGTATGCCTTATAAACCATTTGAACCAAAAAATAATCTAAAGATATCATTCAAAGTTAACTGTTATTTGTCCAAGATATTTGAATTGAAATAGAACACTTTAACCATTAAAAATAAGACTCTGGTAACGATTAGATTTTCACATCTCACTAGAGGCAGGAAGCGTATTTTGTTTATTTTTGTACCTCCTGAACCACTTAGCACAGCTCAATACCTGTTGGTTCAATGAAATAATCCTCTTCCTTTTTCCTATTAATTTTCTTTTTTTGCTTTTGAAATTCAAAGTTCACCCTAAAGGAAAAAAAGAAATTAATGGTTTGGCAAATCCATTAGAGTTCATGTCCTTCCTCTGAATGTTTTGCTGAATCAATTAATTTGTTCATTGATCAAGCATACATTGATTAGAAACTATGTGTTATTATATGCCAGGCACTATACAAGAGCTGGCATAGAACTGAATAAAACACAGGACTTACTCTAAAAATACGCACAAGCTAGTGTGAAAGGCGCATAAATAGATCATCAAAATCTAACACACAAAAGTAATTCATGTATAATCAATATGACTTATTTTCATCAACTTTGGGTACAAAATCAATCAATCAAATCTCTTTTCTTCTCATTATCTACCTTCCCCATGTTAGCAGAAATTTCATAATTTCTCTGTTGCCCATCCTTCTCGCCTCCATTTTCATTACTCAGTAACCCAGGGGGAATTATTGGGTCCAAAGACATCATTTTTGCTTCCAAATGTCAAGAAGAGAGAAAACTAAGAAACACCGTTTTCAGTCTACCAAGATTTTAACCCTTGATCTGTCAGTTTTACCAGCGATGTGGGTGGATGAGTGGGAAGGACTGGAGTATATCAGTAAAGGCTGATGACTGTTAACACTTTACATCCCATCTGCTTCTAAAATTCATTCACTTGTACATAAAACATGGGTAGAAAGAATGATAAAAGAACGCATTAAGAAGAGGGGGGTCCATGTAAAAAGAATGAGATAATTACTGTGAGTAAGGATCACACTCAGCTCTGCACCTCTAAAGAGTCAAGAATGCAGTGAAAGGAACATAGCTCTCACCACCTGATTGTTGAAAGGGAGGGCAGTTTGTCATGAATCAGGAAACCTGCATTCTGGTCATACCTTTGCTCCTAACCTATGAAAATATCTGGAGCTAGTCACCTGACCACCAAGCTTAATATTTGTATGAAGAGAATGAATCACAACAGAAGCCTTACTTCTATAGAATGCAAAGGGTTGTTGTGAAGCAGTGATCAAATGGGGGAAAAGTAGCTTGTGAATTATAAAGTCCTGTGTAAGTGTGGGTCAGTAATAGAACTACTGACCTGTAAGTAGGAAACACCAAGTGCTTGCTGCCATTCAATTCTAAGAGAGCTTGAACTGCATGGTATTTTTGTAAAGACATGAAGTGGCATATTAACGGCAGTTCTGAAGAAAATGCAGAAATGGTTTGAACGGGCTGATTCTCTGTTGAGCAGCATATAAGCATAGTACCTAATTAAATAGCAGATGTTTGATGCGTATTTGAAAAATGTGCAAATGATAATAAATGTATTAATTAACTGGCATGTGTATGTATATATGGAGTCCTGGTGGCACAGTAGTTAAGAGCTCTGCTACTAACCAAATGTCGGCAGTTCGAATCCACCAGCCGTTCCTTGGAAACTCTGTCTTATCCCATCAGCAAAGTTCTCATGCTGAAACTAACCTTGCCTCTGCCTATCTATGACTACAACCACAGTGTTATATTTCTGTTAAAGTAAAATGCTGTGGAGTCTTCTGGAAATAGCATCCTTTCTCTGTAACAGGCAGATTATCAGCACGGTTGTTATAAGTTAATAATTTTTGACTCTCCAGTGTGCCTGTGATGTTGCTGCCCTAGGTATTTGGGAAGAAGACACAGAGATTAATTAGAAAAGTCACATCCATGTCCTTGCAACCTACATTTTTTGGACAGCATCAATATAGCCTCACTAAGAATAAAAGAAGCGAGATTGGACAAGATATGAACACACTGATTTCATTTCTCTGAGTATTGAAAAAGACTCACTAAGAGTAATGAGGTTTTTAAGAAAAAGCATTAACTATTTCAAGCCAAAGTGGAATTCTCATGGGAATTAGCTGATGAAATTATGCCCTCAGATGCCCAATTAAGGCTGTTGTTTTCTCTGTTTCTCAGCAAATATTAATGGAGTGCCTGCTATGTTCCAGGCATCGTTGTCAGCACTGGGAATACAATAGTGGGGGAAAACAAGGACAAGGTCCCTGCCCACATGAAAGCTTACATTCTAGAAGAGGAATCTGAAAATAAATAAACAAGTAAATGAAAAAAAGTAATTTAAGATAGTAGTGAGTGTTATAAACAAAATATACCTGACGATGAGTTAGTAATGGGGAGGGTGTGATAGTCTAAATGAAAAAAAAAAAACCTGAAACTTTCGAAGACTTGCCAAAATCATTTGCAAATGTATTCTTACAAATAAGCACATTTCTTAGAATCAGTATACTAATATTCTACCTCGTTGGTAAATAAAATGAAAATTAAAATGAGCAAGTATTTTGTATCTATCACCTGAGTAAGAAAAACGTTGATCTTAGTGTTGGCGAGAATTCAGTGAAGCTCATATAGTTTTGCTGGTGGCAGTATAAGTAGTATAACTCTTTTGGAAAGTAAATACGCAGTATAAATCAAGACATAAAATATGCATTTCTTTTAATCCAGTAATTCCATTACTAGAAATGTAAACTAAGGAAATAATCCAAAATGAAAAAGAAAATCCTCTAAGTCCAATGATGTCTATCGCAGCATTATTTGTAACAGCAAAAAATGGATGTAATTTAGATGTCCAACAAGAAGCAAATGGGCAAGTAAATTATAATGCATCCACACTGAATATTATGTGATTATTAAATATGATGATTAAGAACCTTTTGGCAGAAGGAGCATAGTTTAGAAGGTTTTAAATATGAACATATGTAATGGCATTTTAAATCAGTACATCAAAACAATCTTTTCTCTGCCCTCCATTTTCGCCATGGACTCAACTTCACAGAACAACAAGAGATACTTATCTCTCCTCTGTTCCTTGTAATGAGTAATGTCACCACCATCCACCCAAGCACCTAAGCTAGAAACCTGGGGATTATTTTCAACTCCTCTCTCCCCCTCATCCGATTATTCAGTCATTTACACTTTGGCATGCACACTTTCTTTTCTTTATCTCTAATTTAAATCAGGCCTTCATTATCTGTCAGCTGGATTTTTTTTTTTT
>NW_004444015.1:4007654-4024920 GCF_000243295.1 Trichechus manatus latirostris
CCAACAAATGGCACTCAGAGAGCCAGCTAGTGCGGGCTGGTGTTTCTCGGACAAGAGGCTGTGTCTACGGGAAGCAGAGAGGGCCGAGTGTGGGTGAAGAAAGGTAGGGAGTGGGAAAGCGTATATCACAAATTACCGGAGTTCTGCAGCCCCTCAGGAAGAAGCCAAGATGGCTCGTGGAGCCAGGTATTTGAGCGAAAGGAGAGGGAGGTGGTGAGAGGTAAGGAAGAAATCAAAAGAATTGGAAAAAAGCAATACCAGCAGCCAACAAATGGCACTCAGAGAGCCGGCCCATTCAGGTGTGTGGAATCCAAGCAACCAGTGTTTCCTGGTCAAGAGATTGTGGCCACGGGAATCAGAGGAGGCAGAGTCGGGGTAAAGAAGGGTGGGGGGTGGGAAAGCGTACATTGCAAATTACCGGTTGTTTTGTCTCCTGCTGGACGCTCTGTGAGGCACTTTCTCTTACCCCCTGTTTGCTGGTCTCTGATAGGAGTCCAAGATGGCAGATCCACGCTGCATTACCTCTTAGGGGACCTCTGCATGAATCTCTCCTTGCTCTCCGTTCTCTGTCAGATTTCTCACTCCTTTTGGTGCTTGGCTGAGTTCTTTATCTCTTCCTTTGATGTTTTAGGGTTTCAGGATTGTTGTATTCTCTGTTCGGCTTAGTTTTTCGGATCTTTGCTGTGGAGGGACGGCGTGGTGCTTCTGCCTAGAGCACCGTTTTGCCAGAACTCAGAGCCTGTTGTTTTATTTTGGTTCCCAGTGTAGGTTATCTCTCTGTAGTTATTCAAAAAGCCTATTGCTAATCCTTGTCTCCCAAAATATGTCTGATTATGTCATTTCCTGGTTCATAAACCTCCAGTGACTTCCCATCCCCTATGAGAAATTTTCTCAGTACGTGATTCAAATCTCTGCACATTTTAACCCAAGTGTAGGTGTGTGGTGGAGCTGTCTCATAGCAGCTTGTAAGAGCTCATTGTGAACATCTCATTCCAATTCTGTGTTCAGTGACATATGTTGGTAGCTTGAAATCATCCATAGTGGGCATACTTACAGCACAGACATTGGCAAACCATGAAAATCAAAGCTTGCTTTTTGAGAACCTGGTGTTAAGAATTTAATAGCACGCCTGTGCCCCAGCCTATTGTTCCAGGTTTATGTCTCGCTCCGCTCCTGCAGTGAGGCCTCTTCTTTAGTCATCCCACTCTCTCTTTCATTACTGAACTCTCTCAGTCCTTGGCCTTTTCTCAGTCTCTTCATTTTGCCAGGAGTGCCCTCTCCCTACTGCTACCCTCTGTCTATGAAAATCCTACTTGTCCTTAAGACTCAACTCAATTCTTCGTCTGAGTGTTACAAAGATACCCATTCCCGAACAGCAACTTGAAATGAATCTCTCACCTTAGACTCTCAAAGCCTTGTTCCTCTAACAGGCATGACTGTTGGTCTTTGATGTTTAATTGTGCATGCAGCTGCTTCCTTTAGAAGTGTGTGAATATCGGACACGATTTTATATTCGTCTTACTTTCATCCACAACACCCAACAGAATGCTTTGTACATAGAATGTGATCAATAATAATGATTGAGTTAAAATAGACTGAGAAAAAAGCATGTCTCATGATCTTATCATGGTGCAAAACCTTAAAAATCTCTTAAATGACAAAGGTAAAAAAATCGTACAGCAGTTGAAAACAAAACACTTTTCTTTCATTGAAGCCATGTACTGATCATTTTCCTACTATGGATTCAAAAAGCAATTCCTACAATCTCCATGGTGCAATGTGATATTAAGTATTCCCAGTGAATTTGCTAAAGAATTCTTTACATCAAAATATTTTTTAAATAGGCAATTTGGCATTTATCCAGGTTCATGTAATTCATTTATGCCCTCCTTCAATTTTAGTTATTGTTGACATCTGCATGATATTTCAGCAATTTAGACTTAACACTATTCATTTTTTACTCTTTATATTTGTCAGTTGGTTAATCAGCATGCCTCTCTTTTATCACAGTGAGTACTTCAGAAATACAGAAGAATTGATTTATAAGTGGATTACATATACCCTGGCCTTTGAACTGAACTACTTTATCCACTTGGGAGTATGGGCTATGCAATTTTTAGTGGAAAATAATTTTAATTACATTTTTCTCATTCAAAATCAATAGCGTCTCATTAACTAAAAAGCAAAAGATGCATATAAGGAAAAGTAAGCAACAAAATGACCTGCTATTCCACCTACCCAGAGATAAATATAATTGTTGTATATCCTTCCCCTTTATATGCATATATTTACTCATTCATTCAATTATTCATTCAATTGTTCATCAAATATTTGTTCAAACCTTGCTATGTGCCAAGAACATTTTTAGGTTCCGGAGATAGACAAGTGAGCAAGACAGACAAAGCATCTGCACTAATGGAACTTAAACTCTGGAGATGAATACAAACAATATATAAATGATGCATATTGCTGTAGTTTCCTTGGGCTGCCATAACAAAATACCATAAAGTGGGTGGCTTTTAGAACAGAAAGTTGTTTTGTCATAGTTCTAGAAGCTAGAAGTTCAAATTCACGGTGTCAGCAGGGCTATGTTCTATCTCTGTCAGCTCTAGGGGAAGATCCTTCCTTGTCTCTTTCAATTTCTGGTAGCCCTGGGCATTTCTAGGTGTTTCTTGGCATTTAGATGGATCCTCACATGCTGTCTTCTGTCTTCCTCCTGTAGGTGACTCCATTTTTATAAGACAGCACTCAGAAGGGATTCAAATTAGGACTCACCCTATTCCAATATGATTTTGTTTAACTGATAACAAAAGAACAACCCTTTTTCCAAACAAGGTCACATTCACAGGGGTCAGGACTTCAAATTATTGTTTCAGGGAACAAAATTCCATCCAGAACACATATATTTGAGAGTATTAGATAGCTTATAAGTGATATGAAGATGACTAATGCAAATAAGAGTATAGAAAGAGATGGTTAGGGAAGACCTGTTTGAGACGGTAACATCAAAGCAGAGATGTGACTAAAGAGGAACAGAGAAGGACACATGGATATCTATGTGGGGGAGGGACATTCCAGGCAGAGAGAACATCACTTGCAAACACAAAAATGTAGAAATGAACTTATGTTTAAGGATCAGCAAGAAGGTCATATGTGTTTGGAGCAGAGTGAGTGAAAGGGTGCATAGTAAGAGATAAAGTTTGAAAGTAAGCTTGGGACCAGAATGGCAGTTGAAATCCACCAGGTGCTCCTTGGAAACCCTATGGGGCAGTTCTACTCTGTCCTATAGGGTCGCTATGGGTCAGAATCAACTTGATGGCAACAGGTTTGGTTTGGTTGGCCATTTTAAGGACTTTGTATTTTAAATATTAATGGGAAGACATTGTAGAGTTTTAAATGATCTTGAGACATAATTTGATGTAGATTTTTGAAAGGGTAAGTTTGGTTGCTGTGTTGAGAATAGTCCAGTGGAAGGCAAAGTTGAAAACAAAACCCAAACCCATTGCCTTCGAGTCGATTCCGACTTATAGTGACCCTATAGGACAGAGTAGAACTGCACCGTAAGGTTTCCAAGGAGCACCTGGTGGATTCAAACTGCCGAGCCATAGCTCTTAACCACTGTGTCACCAGAGTTCCAGGAAATGAAAAAAGACTGAGGGAGTGGCAATGAGGTAATAAGTAGGAAACCAGGAGAGTCGATCTGATGTCCTGGAAGCCAAATGAAGAAAATATTTTAAAAAGGAAGTGATCAATTCTGTCAAAAGCTGCTGATAGATCAAGGACTTAGAATTGGCAATTGGATTTGGCAAATGTGGAGGTCACTGGTGGAATTGTCAAGAAAATTTTAGTGTTATTTAGTTTAGATTTTTGGCATGTGATATTCAAATGTGAGATATAATAGGTGGATTTGTCAGAGTTGTGCAATTTTTTGTCAATTGCTTTCGTAAAGTTAGGCAAGTCTGTATCACATGCTCTAAAAGTGTTTAAAAACAGAGAAATGACCTCGGACATACAACAAATATTTATTGGTACCTACTATATGCCAGACATTCTTCTGGGTGCTGGGGCAAAACAGAAGCAAATAAAACAAAGGTCTCAACAGAAAAGAGCTCATAGTTTAATGTGGGGGGACTGACAATCAACAAAATATATAGTATTTCCATGGCAATAAGTGTTATGGAGAAAAATGAAATGGAAGGGGATATATAGTACACGCCAAGGATGAAGGAGTGGGTGCAATTTTACATAGGATAGTCCAGGAAGGCTTCTCTGATAAGGTGAAATTTGAGCAAAGACATGAAAGTGGTGAGGCATCTGGGAGAAGAACATTCTGGCTGGAAGAAACAGAAAAAACTAAGGCTCTGACATGTTGTAGAGCAAATGAGACCAATGTGACAAGCATGGTGAAGAAGAGGTAGAGTAGTAGGAGTAGATGGGTTCAGAAAGGAAAAGAGGAGCAGAAGCAGGAGGTGGGGCAGATCATATAGGGCCTTATAGGAAACTGTAAGACTTTGGCAGGTGGGCTCAAATGAAAACAATGCCCTTTGAATGGGGACTTTTTCAGGGAGCTAAGAGGTCACATATTGACAATAAATACTCTGGGTCTAGGACTTTTTGAGGGGCTCCAAATCCAGTCTGCCCTCTCAGTGGCTTCAAGGCTGCTGATTTCGCAGTTACCATGATTTCAAGGGCTGGTTCCCAAGACTACCACAGAGCTGGAGAGGAGGGAATAGGAGGAAATCGAGTTAAAATGCCGTAAACCCTACTGTTCTTACCAACGTTAAGCACTTTTCTTTTGAATAAACACTCCTCAGATTGTTGCAAATCTTTGGTTAATTTCCAAAGTTGGTTTTGACAATTTTGCCAGTATTTTTGTTGCTTTTTTGGGGGAGTGGATTTATGGTGGTTCTCACTCTGCCATTTGGGATGTTCCTGGCAGAGTCTGTAGCATTCTGCCTTCCCACTAGCCTTGTATGAGAATTCAGTTGCTCCACCACCTCACTAACCCTTGGTTTTGTCTTTTTAATTCTAACTATCCTAGTGGGTGTAAAGTGGTATCTCATTGTGGTTGTAATTTGCATTTCTCTAATAACTAATGATGTTGAACACCATTTCATGTGATTATTTGCCATCTGTGTATCTTCTTTGGTGACGTGTCTATTCAGAAAATTTGCCGTTTTAAAAAAATAAGGATGTTTGGCTTATTACTGAGTTGTCAAATTTCTTTATATATTCTGAGTATAAGACCTATATCAGATGTATGTTTTGCAGATCTTTTCCTCCCAGTTTTGTGGTTTGCATTTCTATTTTTTATCCAAAGCTTTTAATTTGATCAATTGTGATTTGTCATTGTGTTCTCTCTTTTGTTCATGCTGATTGTGTCACTTTTAAAAAATGTTTGCTTACCTGAGGTCACAAATATCATTTCTTTGTTTTATTCTAGATGTTTTATAATTTTAGTGCTTACATTTAGTTGTATGATAGAATTCTAGGTAATCTTTCTGTATGGTGTGACGTAAGCGTTAAAGTTCACTTTTTTTTTGATATGTTGATACGTGATTATTTCAGCAAAATTTGTGGAAAAACTATCCTTTCTTCATGACTTTGACACCTTTGTTAAAAGAAATCAGTAGACAATATATATGTGAGTCTTTATCTATTTATGAAGATATTCTTCAAAATCTCTCAACAGTGTTTTGGATTTTTCAGTATATAAGTCATGCAAATATTTTGCTAAATGTATCCCTATGTATTTTATAGTTTTGATATTTTTAAATAGTATTGTGTTTCTAAAGACAGTTTCTAAGAAATCATTTTACATTTCAACCAACAATGTATGAGGGTTCCAATTTCTCCACATTCTTGTCAACACTTGTTATTTTCTGTGTTTTTTTGTTTTATTTTTAATCACTATAGCCATCTTAGTAGATGTGAAATGGTACCTCATTGTAGTTTTGATTCCATTTCCATAATGACTAATGATGATAAGCATTATTTCATGTAATTGTTGACCATCTCTAACTTGTTGGAGTATATCTTTTCCTCATAATTGTATGTACGCTTTACAATTTCTTAACATATCAAATAATATTATGCATAAATTATAGTTATCTCTTATAAGGACATAGTAATATTTGTACTAAGTACTAAATATTAACTTATTTAACTCTCACAACAAATCTACATCATAGGTACTATCATTATATTCATTATATAGATCAGGAAAGTGAGGCTCAGAGATTTAAGTGACTTCCCCAAGGTTATAGTACGGCTAAGTAGGAAAGACTGAGATTTAAACCCAGGTAGTCTGGCTCCAGATTCTCTTGTCATAATACTCCAGCTACCTACTTTTCCCACCTGTATCCTGTAGCATCTCATTAACTGGGACTTTTTTTTTTTTAACTCCCTGCGAGGTAGACAAAATTAAGTTGCTGTCCATGTTGGTAAAGATAATAAAGATGAATTCATCTATAAAAACTTTATTCTAATGTACTTTAAACTGTTAATTTTTCCCCCATGCATATTAAGACACAAAAGGCAGATTTAGATTTACATAATCTTAGATGGTATCTGCCCTAATACACACAAAAACTAAGCCTAGAGAGGGAATGAAAACCCTGCTGGCTTAGTGGTTAAGAGCTTGTCTGCTAACCAAAAGGTCAGCAGTTCAAGTCTACCAGGCGTTCCTTGGAAACTCTATGGGGACAGTTCTACTCTATGCTATAGGGTTGCTACGGGTCAGACTTGACTTGATGGCAATGGGTTTGGGTTTTGTTTTTTTTTTTGGTTTAGACAAGGAATATGATTCACAAGGTCACACAAGGAGTTAATGGCAAAGGACTAGGAGCTAGACCTTCTGTCTGGAGATTCTTTTACTGTAGCCACCCCAAAACCCGTTGCTGTCAAGTGGATTCCAACTCATAGCGACCCTATAGGACAGAGTAGAACTGCCCCTATAGGATTTCCAAGGAGCAGCTGGTGGATTCGACCTGCCAACCTTTTCGTTAGAAGCCATAGCTTTTAACCACTGCACCACCAGGCTCCACTGTAGCCACAAGCTTCCTCTTAAAACCTTAAATACCAGGAAGTACACTACCTTTTGGATGAGTTATGATCTGGCTCATCCCTTTCATGACGAAGAATCCTGATGCTCAGAATCAATCCATCTCTAAAAATAAAACGTGTTCTTCTAAGTAGCATCAACTCCAGAAACAAATGAACAAAAAGCCAATCCACAAAAGCTAAACATCTGTTTGTATTTGGCTACCTCCCAGGTAGTGTACACTTATTTCAGTTGAGTTTTTGTGTTTTTCTAATGAATGGTAAACTTTTGGAAAATGTGAACATTTGTTCCTTTATTATTGTGGTGAAACAAAGGTTTGGAGGGGGCAGAAGGGAACTTCAAACATTTTTGCAAACATCTCCCACAGACCAGCTGGTGGAATTATTGGCAAAAAGCATGGGCAGGACTAAGCAAATGTGAATTAAAAAAAAAAGTAGTGTGTGTGCGCCTGCGTGTGTCCAAGAATCTGTTTTATAATAGAGATTAGCGTAACCAGCTGTTCCTGAGAACAACCCATCATCATCACTCCAGATATAACATGGTACTAGTGAGTAGACTATTCCTTATTATTGATTATGAGATGCACAGCAGGCATCTCAGTTAAAATAGTTAATCACCATGTAAATCAACCTCCCCTTGCAGGTTCACACAATATACTGGCCTCCAGCCACAGAACGGATAAGTGAGTGGGCATTGTTTACTGGCCTGGAGAATTACAAACAAAGCAATCAGAGATTTTCAATTAAAAGGACTTCAGTGATGTCTCTGTGTGGAATACCAAGAATTTTAGATCACTTTGCTCTCCTCTTGTAATTAAACATAAGCCAGATGTACGTGGCACACAGTGAAACGAAGGCCTTGTGTTTTACTTTTGGAAACAGCCTCAGGTTGGAAAAGAGAATAAAAGAATTTTTGTCACATGCTTTGTTCTCTGCAAACTGTACTCTCAGCCTCACAGATTTAAGTATGTTCTGTGTCTGTTTCCAAATACAATAAAATGATTGTATTGTTTGATGTCTTGTGATAGCAAAAAAAAAAAAAAAATGAGATGGCTGGGTGGGGAACAGTATCTGTCTGGTTATAGCATTTTTTCTATGAATTAAAATTGCTATTGAATTAATCATATTTGGAAATCCTGAATTGTAATAATATGAATACAAGCATGACAGACTGCGCCTTAGGATACAAGAGTGCTATCATTTTAAAAGGTATTGTTTCAAAAAGGGTCTTTTTCATTTTGATTCATTGCTATGCCAGTGTATGTATTAGACCCGGTCATGTGCCAGGATCACTATTTTCCAATACTCGATAAGAAGAAGTCTACAGAGGGGCCTGATAAAAATCAAACAAGTCTTTTCTTCTCTCCCTTTCGTTTCTTCCACTGTTCTGTGTCATCAGAATTATCTTTTACTGCAATATGCTTTCTAATAATTTGTGTTGTTTTCATTTTACACACAAACACCCCTATTCACATTTCCTGGGATATATAAGCAGATAAAGCAGAGGTGTACAGTGGTTTCAATCATTATTTCACATTCTGCTTCATGTCAAGTAACTTCATAATTTCTAATCAGGAATTTAACATTCAAAAATGGCTTTTTATAGTAAGTTTTTTTTTTCTAATGCAAAAGTAAAAACAGTATAAATTTCAGGACAGTTTAATACAGGAAAATGACTTTTTTCAGCATCAAAGACCTTTTATTCTCACCCTTCTATATTTATTTATTTATGTATGTGTATATATATATATATATATATTTATTCTATAAATCAGAATCCCAATCCGTATTATACTGGTTGTTATGGATTGAATTGTGTCCCCCGAAAATATGTGTTGAAATTCTAATCCCTGTACTTATAAAGGAAACCCTGGTGGCATAGTGGTTAAGAGCTATGGCTGCTAACCAAAAGGTCAGCAGTTCGAATCCACCAGCCACTCCTTGGAAGCCCTATGGGGCAGTTTTACTCTGCTCTGTAGGGTACCTATGAGTCAGAATCAACTCAAAGGCAACGAGTTTCTTTTTTTTTTTTTGGTACCTGTAAAAATGATCTACTTTGGAAATAAGGGTAATCTTTGTTATGTTAATGAGGTCCTACCAGATTAGGGTGGGTCTTAATCACTTCTGAGTAATAGAGCAGAATAGACACAGATATGTGAGTAGGAGGAAGATAGATGCTAAGGAATGCCAAAGAATGCCAAGGATCACTGCCAGGCACCAGAAGGAAGCAGCAGGGCCAAGACCCTGACTTGGGCTGCAGCCTCTAATACTGTGATAAAATACGTTTCCCTTCTTCAAAGCCACCCACTTGTGGTATTTTTCTGTTAGGGCAGCACTAGGTAACTAAGACACTGGCAAAAGCCCAAGAAAACTATAAATAACTACAAACATCTACATGTACACACACACACACTCACAAATATGAACGTATACATCCTCCGTTATACAGAATGCAGAATGTTAGAGGGGAAAAATCATAGGCTTTGCCATTTACTAGATGTAATATTTGACAACTTCAACTTTCAGAGCCTCAGTTCCTCACTAGTAAAACACTGAGGAAAACATTTTATTGATGGTCTTGTTATGATCATCAAAGAAAATAATCAATGTGAATGTTCACTATGCAAACTGTAAGTGCTCTGTATCACATAAGATATTTGTTTTTGTTGCCTTTTGCTTCCAAGTTTCCAGATATAGAGTCAATTCAAAAAATGTTTCTAGAATGGATCTGCACATTCATAAACCATAATTTTACTGACTATGTGACTATAATGGAGTGTCCCACATCATGCTGTAGACTCCTGATTCTATTCTCATCAAATAGCCTTTATTCACTGTTTGACAGATTTGAGCTAAAATAGTCGCACTCCCAGCTATTTCAATTTTGAAAATACAAGATAAGGAAGAAACAAACTATTGCATGGACTTCCAGGTACCCAGAGAAGAGCCTTTGAGCTACTGTGAGCAAATCTTGCTTAATTGTTGCCTTTGGTTTTCAGTTCCTTTGTCAAAGGGGCAAAAATAAAAAAATTATCCTGGCTTTTTAATCATTTCTCTAAATCTGATTTTTAATTATTTTATTGATTTGCCATCTTATTTCATTAACCGTTTTTTCTTTCCTTGGCAACTAAACAGACTGTGTGACCCTTGCCTCGTCTTCCTTTTCTGCCCAAGTCCTGACGTTGCAAACAGGATTAGAAATAAATCCTCTAGCTCCCACTGTCTGTTAGAGTCACCTGATGTGTTGGCAATGCCACTTCTTTCACTGCACAGCACTAACCCATTCTAAGCTCACTTTCCACATAATCGGTAGTAGTCTGTATAGTTGGTTGTGCATTGTACGTATATATTAGCTATCAGGCCTCTCAGGAGAGTACTCTTCAGTTTCGGCATAAACTGATGTAGCAAAGATAAATCTCAGTCCAAACATTCAAGTGTGTGAGAAAAATCACTTTCTCTATTTCCCTTAAATCAACTTAATGCTGACTTTGAGCCCACATGCTTCTGGGTTGGTTGGAAAGTCCCTCTCAGTCATGACTGTGAGGCTCTCCTCTCTCACGATAATAGGAGAATCTGAACCGCTTTAGAGCTTTCCCAGAAAATAATAAGAACAACGCAACAACAGTTCACACATATGTAGCAGGTACTTTGTGCCAGGCACTATTTTAAGTGATTAACATATATTAACTTAATATGAGGGAATGGACAGTTGTTCACTGTGGACAATAAGCCACATTTCAGGCCCCTCTGCTTGACAACCCTTGGACCTTACTTTCACGGGCTTCGATGGGGCAGTATTCCTCTCTTCTCAAAGGACTTCTCTTCCCTCTCCTTCCAGAGCACAGACTCTAGCAAAAGACGACATTCTTCATTTCTGCCTCTAACCCATCGCTGTCCAGTCAATTCCAACTCATGGTGACCCCATGTATTCTAGAGTACAGCTGAGCTCCGTAGGGTTTTCTTGCCTGTAATCTTTACAGAAGCAGATTGCCAAGCCTTTCCTCGGTGGCACCACTGGGTGGGTTCAAACTGCCAACCTTTAAGTTAGTAGCTTAGAGCAAACCATTGGTGCCACCCAAAGACCCAAAGATAGTAGAGTCCCCATATACCACACACCCAGCCTCCTCTAATGTTAACATCTTACATCACCATGGAACATTTGTCAAAACTAAGAAACCAACATTGGTACATTACTGTTAACAAAACTCCAAACTTCCTTTGGATTTCACCAGTTTTTCCACTAATGTCCCTTTTCTGTTCTAGAATTCACACCATTGCATTTAGTCATCATATTTCCTTAGGCTCCTTTTGTCTATTTTTCAATCTTTCTTTGTTTTTCATAACTTTGATGCATTTGAAAAGTATTGGTAAAGCATTTTGTAGGATGTCCCTCTATTGGAATTTGTCTGATATTTTTCTCATGATTAGATTGGGGTTATAGGTTTTTGGGAGGAAGATCACAGAGGTCAAGTACCCTTCCCATCACATCATATGAGGGGGTACATGATATCAACATGACTTATCACTGGTGACATTCACCTTGATCGTTTAGTTCAGATAGTCTTTGCCAGGTTTTTCCACTGTGAAGTTACCATTTTCCCCTTTCCACACTCTAGTCTTTGGAAGGGAGTCACTAAGTCCAGCCCACACTCACTGGGCTTTGGGATTAAGCTCCACGTCCTGGAGGGCAAAGTGTCTACATACATCATTTGCGTCACCTCTCCTTTTTTTTATTGTTGAAAATATATGCAGCAAAACATACACCAATTCAACAATTTCTTCATCTACAATAGGTGACATTGATTATATTCTTCAAATAGCGCAGCCATTCTTATCCTCCTTTTCCTATTTGTCCTCCCCTATTGACATAAACTCATTTTCCCCTAAGCTTCCTATCTAACCTCCAAGTTGCTGTTAACAATTTATAGTAAGTTTTTAAAAAGACCACAAAGCTCATGCCAGACATTCTTTACTAGTTAAGCTAGACTATTGTTTGGTTTAAAGAAGACTTCATGGGGTACTTTTGGTTTATGGCTTCAGGGTTAAAGAGTATCTCAGGGCAGTAGTTTAGGGGGTTCATCCAGCCTCAATGGCTCCAGAAAGTCTGGATTCCATGAGGTCACCACTCCTTTTGATACCGTCTGCTACCATATTCATCCAAGAGCCTATTGACCTCTTCTTGTCTTTAGTGGCCTACCTCCCAGACCATATTTCAGACCATTTCCTTATTAGAAATCACCTATCTCATGTTACATTATCTCAACACCTTTCTCTATGTGAAGGCTAGATAATATGGCACTAATCACTCCTTAGGTGTACTGGTGATTTAATATGTTAACCTGATCAGACCACATTTGAATTTTAGGAGATATTTTGAGGAGACCAAAATGAGTGGCATTTCAGTCACAGTGACCGGGAAACAGACTGACTCCAGATAGCACCATGTTTATCTATTATTTAGGAAACTTTGAAAATTTGAGAATTATCTTATATTTTCTGCAGTGAAATGTTTTCACATGGAGTTTATTTGGTTTATGAAAAAAAAAAGAATCATTTTTGTCATTTTGTATGATTTTGCCTCTTTTCCCAAAAAGAATAGGCTTAGTCTTTTTTACTATTTCTGAACCTCACCGTAAGGTTAGAGAAATGTGAAAACCTTCAGCAGTATACAAGTTATGTCCTTCTTGTAACGATTTAGCCCTGAGTAGGTCTTGATTGAAAGTTTAATCTATAGATAGAGATGATGTGCAGTTCATTGTATGTTCTGCTCAGCAAATTTTAAAAGATACCGTCAGGTATTGCTGATTGACAAATGAGATGTTATGTCTTTGAAGGAGAAAGCTGTATCAGGCTGCTGTTAATGTCAGAACAGTGATGGACTATTTTAATTACATGTATAAAGAGATACCTGATAACAAGGAAGAGCTGAGAGAAAATGGGATTGCACCATTTACAAGTATATATAAAGCTATCTGGATGGTTCAGGCATGTTTTTAAAGACGAGCTCCTTCTGTCTGTGATTTCTGGGAACAAAAAGGTCGCAAGGTTATGAATTAACTTCCCAATCTGTCAGTACTGTTACAGAGAGATTTGGAAGGCTCAAAGCAATATTTCACTCTTGTGCTGAAGATCCACATAAAGGACACATTCTCGTGCTCTTGTTTCTTACGTGGTCGTTGCAGCAGTAGAATGGGGCATACTGTTTTTATGGTATGTTTCCTGGTTGTTTTTTGATGAAAAACAAGTCCGAATTTAGAAGTCATAACTATAAAGGTGTCCAGGTGCTCCTATAAAGGAACTCATGAACTGATAGGATGTAAATTACCTTGTTTCACAATCATGGTAAAACTCTTCTATTGTCCTCTTAAATCAGTCCAAGAAGGGAAGTATTTTCTACTTTTCAACACCTACAACCACTCCCCCACCCTCTATGCCCTGCCATGTTTGACTATATGTATTTGTTTCATTCATTGATTCATTTGTTCAACAAATATTCATTGAGCACCTATGATATTCCAGGTACTATGCCAGTTCCTGAAGATTCAATAGTTAACATGACAGATACAGGCTTGGCCCTAATGGAGCTTATGTCCTTGTAGGAAAGAATGACATTAATGAAATAGTCACAAGAATTAGTATAAATTGACAACAAAGGCAAGTAGCATGACATCGATTGTCATGGGGCTAGGAGAGCTTATAACAGGACAATATGACCTAGGGTCTTGATAAAGTGTCCCAGCAACAATACCCTCTCTGTGCTAGGGCCCCCAAACAAATGTCACTTCATAAGACGACTGGTTTTTCATCTCATGAATTTTACCTGATTTTATTTTGTTAGTTTGGAGGCTTATTTAGTAAAAGATGATGATTACTTGGATTTAAATGGTGGTGGTAGAGACAGAAATAAGCAGACTAATTTGCATGACTGTTAGCAGAGAAAAATGGCAGAATACAATGACAGGTTGGGTAAAGGGGGGTTCGAGGTACTAGGATGATTCTTCAGTCTTGGAATGTGCAACTGGATCTATGGTGGTAGCATTCACTGAGACACGGAACTCCAGAAGAGGACTAGCTTGGGAGGAAGAGAATTATTTTGTTCTGGAACATATTGAGTTTAAGATAACTATGAAACAGTTAGTGAGAAAACAATGTCATTTGAGCAGCAGTCTATATGGACTTAGAGCTCAAAGATTAGATTTATCAATTTGTGAATCGTCAACATATAGATACTGATTGCCTCGGTCTGAGACTTCAGGAACTCCACTACTGAATGTTCAGGTAAAAGAAGATGAACCTGAAAAGGAGATAGAGAAAGAGTAGCCAGAGCGGTAAGAGGAGAACAAGCAGAGTCTCAGAAGTCCCAGAAATCAGAGTATGAGTATTATAAGTATTACAGATATTAGTGAGAGTAAGAAATATGACTGAAAAATGTCTTGAGGATCTTAGATGACAGCTGTTTGGTGAAGTGATGGGGCTGAAAGCCTGACAGTAGAAGGTTTGACAATGAGTAGAAATTGAGGAAATGGAGCCAGAGATAATAGGCAACATTTAGGAATTTGTCTATGAAGGGAAGGGAGATATTGGGAAGTATTAAAGGATGATGGGAGATTTGTTTTGGAAATGTTGTTTTAATGAGATACTTGGTTAGGTTTAATAGAAAAAGCATGAGGGAAAATTTGAGTAGACATTACTTCATTTTTCTGTTGTACCTTTCACCTACGTCCCATTTATTTCTCTGGTGAACCGAAAGCATTGAGAAAATAGAAAGGGGTTGTGCTCAACAAATTGTTAGAATTATGACACTTAAGGAACTTAGGGAAAGAACCTTCTCTCTCTTCGAAGACTTTCAATAATACCAATATGAATAATATCATAACCAATGACATCCTTATAAACTGTTGTGTTTTTTTTTCTTTTCACATGCTGTCCTTTTTATTGACACTTACACATGTACTGAGAGTTTTAGGCATTGTTACGTCCATTTATGTCACACAGCTAGCAAATCCTGGGATAGAACTAAAACACTCTAACTTTGACTTGAAATCCTGTGTAGGTCCCCCACCTAATTTGTTTTATACTAACCATGACCAAAATTCTGCATTTAGTTTGCAGGTATCATCTTGGTCATTTAATGAATATTAACTCTGCTCTATAGGGTCACTATGAGTCGAAATAGACTCTACAGCAATGGGTTATTTTTTTTTTTTAATAATAAGTCTAAAACCTTCAGTGTGCCATTCAAACCCCCTCACTATGTGGTCCCAGCTTAACACTCCTAGGAATAATTTAACTTTAGAAAACCACAAAAAGGAAACAATGTTATAAACTAAAAAGAGTTATATGTTAATATGCATATTAATATATAATAATGTAATATATAGAAGAGACTAAATTATTTTTAAACATATAAATCCTTCTCCCAATGCTGAGATATAGCTAAAAAGTTAATTGCCAAATTTAAATGGAATACTAAAAAAAGTCAAGCAATCCAAAGGAAGGCAAGGAAGGGGCAGCCAAAGAATAAAAACAAAAAGAACAATCACAGAACAAATAATAAAATGGTAGACATAAACCAAAATATATAAAAAATCACACTAAATTGAAATTGATTAAACACTCCCATTAAACAGCAAGGATTTTCAAAATGGATCAAAAGCAATACTCAACTACATGCTGCCAATAAAAAGGCACTTTATAAAACACAGCTAGGTTGAAAGTAAACATGGAAAAGCACATGCCATGCAAGCAGTATGCATAGCACGTTAGAGTGGCTTTTAGGTATCAGGTAAAATAGACTTCTAGACAAAGAATTTTACCGCAGAAAAAGAGGGCTATTTCCTAGTGATAAAGAGGACAATTAATTCATGAAGAAGATGTAACAATGAGAAATGGATATACACTTAATAACAGCCTCAGAATATATGAAGTGGAAATTGACAGAATTAAGGGAAAAATAGTCAATTGTACAATTACAATAAGGGATTTTTACACCAATCTCTCAGTAATTAATGGAACAACTAGACAGTAGATCAGTAAATATGTAGAATATCTGAACACCAGTATCAACCGCCTTGATCTAACATTCCAACAACGTAGAATACACATTCTTTTGGAGAGCATATGGTACATTCACCAAGACATTCAGAGACATTCAGGTCTCAATAAATTTAAAATACATAGTGTATTTTCTGACCACAACTGAATCAAAGGATAAATCAGTAACATTAAGATATCTGGAAATGAATCAACATACTTCTAAATAATTCATGGGTCAAAGATGAAATTGCAAAGGAAATTAGAAAATATTTTGAACAGAATGATAATGACAATACAACATGTCAAAATCTGTGGAAGACAGATAAAACAAAGCTTAGAGGGCAACTTATAGCTTTAAATATTTATATTTGAAAAAAAAAAATCAATGACCTAAAGTTCTACTTTAAGATGCTTGGAAAAACAAAAGTAAAACAAACCCAAAATAAGCAGAGAGAAGAAAGGAAATAGTAAAAAGAGCAGAAAACAATGAAATAGAAAACAAAAGAACAATAGACAAAATTAACAAAGGCAAAAGGTGGTTCTTTGAAACGACAAATTGACAAAACTTTAGCTATATTTATCAAGAAAAAAGTAAAAAAAAATTATCAATATCCAGCAAGAAGAGTTTGTCACCACAGGTATTAAAGATATTAAAAGGATAATATGAGAATAATATGAGCAACTTTATAGCAACAACTTTTATAATTTTGATTAAATAGACAATTTTTTTAAAGAGACAATTTACTAAAAATTAACAAGAATCAAATATTCTGAGTTGTTCATATTTATTGAATAAATTATATCAAAAACCTTCCCCAAGAAGCCAGCACAACTTGTACAAGGAAAGGTCACAGAAGCTCCATAGACACATCCAGACTCCCTGAGGGACTGAATTGCTGGGCAGAGGGCTGTGGGGACCATGGTCTTGGGGAACAGCTAGCTCAATTGGCATAACACAGTTTATAAAGACAATGTTCCACATTCTACCTTGGTGAGTAGCGTCTGGGGTCTTAAAAGCCTGTAAGCAGCCATCTAAGATACTCCACGGGTCTCATCCCTTCGGGAGCAAAGGAGAATGAAGAGAACAGGATACAAGGAAAAGATTAGTCCAAAGGACTAATGGACCACAGCTACCAAGGCCTCCACCAGACTGAGTCCAGTACAGCTA
>NW_004444015.1:4025020-4029331 GCF_000243295.1 Trichechus manatus latirostris
AAAAGATTAGTCCAAAGGACTAATGGACCACAGCTACCAAGGCCTCCACCAGACTGAGTCCAGTACAGCTAGATGGTGCCCAGCTACCACCACTGACTGTTCTGACCGGGATCACAACAGAGGGTTCTGCACAGAGCTGGAGAAGGATGTAGAACAAAATAATAACACACACAAAAAAGACCAGATTTACTGGCTTGAAAGAGACTGGAGAAACCCCAAGACTATGGCCCCCAGATGCCCTTTTAGCTCAGTGGTGAAGTCATTTCCGAGGTTCACCATTCAGCCAGGGATTGGACAGACCCATACAACCAAATGGGACTAATGAGGCACAGCAGTCCAGAGACAAGGACTAGAAGGCAGAAGGGGACAGGAAAGCTGGTGATAGGGAACCCAAGGTTGAGTAAGGACAGTGTGACATGTAGTGGGATTGTTAACCATTGTCATAGGGCAACATGTGTTCTGTTTAATGAGAAACTATTTTGTTCTGTAAACCTTCATTTAAAGTGAGAATAGAAGCACAACTGGAAAAACTTAATCGATGTCACTGAATTGTACATGTAGAAATTTTTGAAATGGTGTATCTTTGGCTACGTATATTTTCACCAAAAAAAAAAAAAAGTCGAGTAGGGAGAGGGTTGACATGTTGTGGGGTTGTTAAGCAATGTCATAAAGCAATATGTGTGCTGACTGTTTGGCAAGAAACTATTTGTTCTGTAAACCTTCACCTAAAGTACAATTAAAAAAAAAAAGCTACAGTAAAAAAAATAAAATAAATAAAAATAAACCTTCCCCAAAAGAAACCTGCTGTGGTGAGTTCTATCAAGCATTCAAAGAAGAAATAACCCCAATCTTAAACGTTTTCAGAATGCAGAGGAAGAGGTGACACTTCCCAACTTATTTCATGAGCCAACATAACTCTAATACCAAAACTTGATAAATTTCCAAAAAGAATATTTCAATCCAATCTACCTCAAGAATATTCACACAAAACTCCCTAACAAAATATCATCAAATAGATAACAATATATAAATAGGAAAATGAATCGTGACTAAGCAGGGTTTAATCACAACAATTCAAGGTTGGTTTAACATTTAAAAACTGATCAATGTAATTCACCATATTCAGAGAATGAACCAGAAAACCATATTATCATTTCAATAAGTGCAAAGAAACATTTGACAAAATTCAAAACCCATTCATGGTAAAATCTCTCACTAAAATAGAAATAGTAGTGACCTTCTTCAAACTGATATAAAGGGCATCTCTGAAAAACCTACAGCCAATATCCTATGTAATGGTGAAAAATAGTCTTTCCAGGAAGATTATTCTGGCAGGATTAAAAAAAAATCTTTGCTATATGGGCTTCTTACAGAGAAGGACAAGAAAACACTTTTTAATATCTTTCATTAAGAGCAGACTGAACACTCCTAGGCCAATTTTGAACTACTAATCATTTCCTCTTTATCATATAGAAGCTTATTAATGCAAACATACATATGTATGTGTCTGTATAAACATATATATAATAAATGTATACAGATAGACAACATATAGTTAAATGACAATATTATTTGATGCTTCCAATCTTTACCTTCAACATATATTTAACCTTATAAGCATAATATAAAGCAAGGCATAAACCACATTGAATTTTCCATCTTAATTGGAGCTTTACAAAAAGAAAATACAGGCAGGTTTAAACAAGTAAAAACGTTACTTGATGAAGTTTGCTCTCTTTATTAATTTTTAATTTATTTAAAATGTTTCCAGGTAACCAAATTTGTCCTATCAATGAAGTCAATATAATATTAGTTCTAGGTCTTAAAGTCATTTAAGGAACTTAGAAATTGTATTTAAGTTGATACAATATAGGAACACAAACATACAATTGTTATTGATATTAAAAATATGTCCAAAAGATGACATTTACAAATTTACATCAATGGTGAAAGTAGAAATTATCCAAGGTTCACAAGAACCAATCTTTGATTTAAAAAGACATCAGTAATGATTCAAT
Organism: Trichechus manatus latirostris; assembly: GCF_000243295.1. Taxonomy (NCBI): domain Eukaryota; kingdom Metazoa; phylum Chordata; class Mammalia; order Sirenia; family Trichechidae; genus Trichechus; species Trichechus manatus. Next base: position 4,027,039 of record NW_004444015.1, read on the forward strand.
ATCATGTATAAATAATGTTCACTTATCCAATTCATAATAAAAAAGTATAGAAATATTTTGGAGGTTCAAAATAATTAGGCTTTCCATAAAGAAAAAACCAAGTTTTACAGAAAATTATTCACTTAGGTAGCAGATGCTGTTGGAGCCCCATCCATACCTCCTTGGCCTATCGTGGAAGTCACCACAAAGAGGTGTACATGAAGACATCTTTCTGCATCTCTCTGCCTGAGTTCATTTTCTAGGTACTGTAGCAAGTTTATCCTATCTGTGGGATTAGCCAGAGGTTCTGACGAGTTAGTACTTCAGGAACGATACTTAACCAAAGAGAACTGGTAAATAACTACTCCATCTTCCTTACCTCTCAATGGGACAATGGAATTGAGTCCCTTTTCCTTACTCTCTCACAGTGCGTCTTGAGATCACCTTCCAAATAAATTTTTTGCACATATATTCTGGGACTCAGAGTTTGCTTTATGGGAACCCAAACTAACACAGCTTGTGTTATATATTCCACACTATGGTGCAATCACAGAGAATACATACACATGTTTATAAACCAAAGTTATCAAACCAGTCTGATATGTCCACGGGTTCACCTTGGATCCAGATATAATTCTGCATTTACTTACCAACGCTTAAAAATAATTCACAGAAAATTTCATTAGTATAATTTTATGACTACTAATTGTTAGTTTGATACCAATTTGCATTTTTCCTTCTGTTTGGTAATAAATCTATTGAATTCTGTATCCCTACATTACAGACAAATGACAGATTCACATGTTCAGTTAATCTCCAAGAGTGTCCCCCAAGAAGCCATTCACAGATACACAGGGCTACAAACACAAGCAGACCTTTGGAAATGGTCAATTACTTCCCCTCTGTGAGGAGGAGTTGAAGACTTTGCTCATTTATAGGGCTATAAAACCAAATCAAACCCATTGCCATGGAGGCAGTTCCAACTCATAGAGACCCTATAGGACAGAGTAGCACTGCCCCATAGGGTTCCCAAGGAGTGGCTGGTGGATTCAAACTACTGATCTTTTGGTTAGCAGCCGAACACTTAACCACTGTGCCACCAGCGCTCCTCTAGGGCCATAAAAACAAAAAACAATAGTTTAGCATAACTAGTAAAAAATGTCTGCCTTGAGCATTATGCTGTTTTAGGAACTATCTATATGGAATCAAATAGATAACTCGAAAGATTAGATAAGAACATTAGAGGGCCGTGAGTTTATGTTAATGGGGGAGGAACAACTCACAAAACGAGGGCCAGAATGGTTGCACAGCTCAAAGAATGTAATCAATGTCATTGGATTAGACATGTAGGAACAGCTGAATATACAGTTTATGCTGTGTATATTCTCAACAACAACAAAATAAAATTTTAAAAAATATTTGAAAGGATGTTCAGATATACCCATAATTGCATCATACTCATTCACATTCTAATACGCATTTTTGAGTGGAAGACAGTACCTGAATCAGAATCTCTGTTTTTAAAAGTTTTTCAAGCTCCCCAAGTGATTCTAATGTGCAGTCATGATTGAGAACTGCTCTAGAATGAAACATTACCCACTCTGGGTAATAATGGCTTAGCAAAGAATAATGGCTGCCCCTCAACCTGCTCACTCGAAAGCAAGGCCTGCCTGTGGAAAAGTCCCATTCAATACACAACAATTCCTAGGGATCTTATCTACTGCATTTCTATTGCCTCATTCTTAAATACGAACTGGAAATTGAGGTTAACCAGGTGTTATGAACTATGTCCTCCAAAAAGATATATTGAACTCCTAACCCCTGTACCTGTGAATGTGACCTTGTTTAGAAATAAGGTCTTTCTTTAAATAACGTTGTCAGTTAAGTTAAAGGAAGTCGTACAAGAATGTTGTTGTGTGCTGTCGAGTCAATTCCGACTCAGCGACCCTGTAGAAGAATACAAGAATACCCTATAGAAGAACACAAGAATAGGGTGGGTCTTAATCCTAATCCCTTCTGAGTTGTTGTAGTTGTTAGGAGCCATCAAGTAGGTTCCAACTCATAGCGACCCTATGCACAACAGAACGAAAAACTGCCCGGTCCTGCGCCATCCGCAAAATTGTTGCTATGCTTGAGCCCACTGTTGCAGCCACTGTGTCAATCCATCTCGTTGAGGGTCTTCCTCTTTTTTTGATGACCATCTACTTTACCAAGCATGATGTCCTTCTCTAGGGACTGATCCCTCCTGATAACGTCCAAAGTAAGTAAGACGTAGTCTTGCCATCCTTGCTTCTAAGGAACATTCTGGTTGTAC
>NW_004444015.1:4029431-4057173 GCF_000243295.1 Trichechus manatus latirostris
TGCCAACACCACAATTCAAAGGCATCAATTCTTCTTCAGTCTTCCTTATTCATTGTCCAGCTTTCGCATGCATATGAGGCAATTGAAAATACCATGGCTTGGGTAGGCGCACCTTAGTCTTCAAGGTGACATCTTTGCTTTTCAACACTTTAAAGAGGTCTTTTGCAGCAAATTTGCCCAATGCGATGCGTCTTTTGATTTCTTGACTACTGCTTCCATGGGTATTGATTGTGGATCCAAGTAAAATGAAATCCTTGACAACTTCAGTCTTTCCTCCATTTATCCTGATGTTGCTTATTGTTCCAGTTGTGAGGATTTTTGTTTTCTTTATGTTGGGGTGTAATTCATACTGAAGGCTGTGGTCTTTGATCTTTACCAGTAAGTGTGCTTCAAGTCCTCTTCACTTTCAGCAAGCAAGGTTGTGTCATCTGCATAATGCAGGTTGTTAATGAGTCTTCCTCCAATTCTGATGCCCTGTTCTTCATATAGTCCAGCTTCTTGGATTATTTGCTCAGCATACATCTCTTCTGAGTAGTGTTATATAAAAGGAGAGAACAGGCATGGAAACATAAACACACACAGGGGGAAGACAGATGCCGTGTGACACTGGATCATTCAGCTCATCTCTAGGCTTCTTGGCAGCCAAGGCAAAAGGGTAATACATAAAAAATAGGAAGAAAATTTCCTGGACACCTTGCTTACCCCAGTACACTTGAGAGACTCAATTGTGATAATGGAAATAAAAATGTTTTACACAATGTAAAGTGCCATATAAATGTAAGGGATTGTTTCGATTTTGTCTGGAAATTCTTAACTCGTCTTTCTTCTTTGGGAAACGACTCAGTAGTCCTTTCTTTGTCTATGAATTACCCTTTCTGAACCTAAAACAGTGGAGAAAATCTTTCTAGAGTCTTTTGATCTTGTTTTTACAGCTCCTCACCATCTTGCCTTTGCAGAAGTGCTCTTTCAATCAGAGTGTGTCATGTCCAATTATAGCAAGGACCAATTTGCACATTAAATAAAAATTTCTTGAGCAAGCCATCAGTGATTTGCACAGCCATTTAAATAACTCTAATTTTTGGGTGAGGTTTGTCAAGTTTAAAAATTAGTGATTATCCTCAAACTGTTGTTCTTGAGATTTAAAATACTTACACCATGTAGTTGATATCATGGTGCTTGTGACTTCATTTATGGTTGGTATGCTTAGATATGTTAGTATCACTTGAGACTATTGATTATGAAATTCAATCAGTAGATGAGGCAACCCAGTTAGATCATGCGTTGATTATTAGTGATTTTCTTCTTTTAACATGAGGCTCCCAAGAAGCTTTCTACAGTTTTGAAAGGAACATACTTAATGATGATTGAACAGTTAAGAGGTTTTCTTTAAACTGTGTACAAACTCATTAGAAAAATGTTTACCTGCTAGCAAAGTTTCTGGAGAAAGTCTGTTTAGACTTCCTTCTCCTATTAACCATCTGAGTAAGACCCTGAGCAAGGACCATAATAATTCTGTGACTCAGTTTCCTTCTGTGTGAAATTGAGACAGTGGCAGCACCTACCGTGAAGGATTGTTATGAGGATTAATGAGGCAGTAACCCTAAAGGTTTTAGAATGGTGCCTGGCTGCTTGTATTCAATAAATGACAGCTAATAGTAATAAGTTTTGCATGGGTCAGAACACTGTAGCGTTAATAAACCCCTTTTCATATAATTATCTTCACAACAATCCTTAGAGGTAGTAATCCAGTTATTATTTTTGAGAAATAAACTGCCTCACATCTTAATAAAATAAATAGACATCTTCTTATGCTCAAGAATTCTGTGGGCCAGGAATTTGGAAAGGAAGTGGCTGGGCATTCCTCATGCTTCAGAGTATCTCATGTAGCTGCCATCATATGTTGACTTGGGTTTTTGTCTTCTAAAGGCTCTATTAGGCTGGATGTCCAAGATGGTTCACTTATATGGCTAGCAGTTTGATGTTGGCCGTGGGCTTCAATCTCAGCTGGGACTGTCAAATACGCTACAAGTGGCCTCTCCACATGGCTTGGGCTTTCTCACAGTATGGTGGCCTCAGGGTAGTCAAACTTCTAACACGGCAGCTCAGAGTTCCAGCACAGGTATACCAAAAGAGAAGGTGAAAGCTGTATAGCCATTGACGACTTAGCCTTGGATGCCACACAGCTTCTGCTGTACTGTATTTTTTTAAGCAATCAGAAGCCTGTCAAGATTTAAGAGGAGGGAAGATAGATTCTACCTCTCAATCCGAAGAGTATCAAAGGATTTGTGGCCTTATTTTTTTTTTTAACAGACACAGGCAGATACTACTATTTATGTTTACAGATGAGAAAACTGATGCTTAAAAAGGTTAAAAAATATCACACAGGAGTAAATGATAAAGCACAGAATTGAACCTAGATCTTTTGGTGCCAAGTTCAGTACCCTTGCTATTACACTGTTTTTTTTTTTATCCTTGTGATATCAGTAGCAATATTAGAAAAAGCTCTGGGGAGGTGATAGGACCTGAGTATGACCTTAACAAAATGGGACCTATCTGGTCAGCTAGGAGAAAGAATGGAGTTTCAAGGCAGAGAAGACAACAGGAACATGATTATAGAGATAATTCTAAGTCAATACACGTAAAACAAGTTATCACATTCTTTGTAAGCCCATTTTTTCTACTGTATTCCTTGTCTCAGTGAATGGTAAAACCATCTATTCACTTGCTCAAGCCAGAAAACTAAGAGCACTTCTTGCCTCTTTTCTTTGGTGTATTTGGACTATCCTGGAACAGAAAAAAGGACATTAAGGAAAAACTAAGGAAATCTGGATAAACTATGGACTTTAGTTAATAATAATGTATCAACATTTGTTTACTAATTGTTACAAATGTACCAAACTAATATACAAAAAAAAAAAAAATACCATCGAGTCAACGCTGACTCATAGTGACCCTATAGGACAGAGTAGAACTTCCCCATAGGGTTTCCAAGGAGCAGGTGGTAGATTCGAACTGCTGACCTTTTGGTTAGCAGCCGAGCTCTTAACCAGTGTGCCACCAGGGATCCTGTTAATAATAGGGGAAACTCAGTGTGAGATGTATGAGAACTTTCTGTACTATCTTCACAATAATTCTGTAAATGTAAACTGTTCTAAAAAATTTTATTTTATAAACTGACTTTTTTTTCATTTTAATAAAGTAAAATTAATTCACTTTAATTAAAAAATGAATACATTTGTCACCATTTTGTAATTGGGGGCTGAGTTGGTATAGTGTTTTCAAAGTAACTAATGATAACCACCAGTTGCTGTCACGTCGATTCTGACTCATGGCAACCCATGTGTTGCAGAGTAGAACTGTGCTCCATAGGATTTTCATGGCTGATTTTTTGGAAGTAGATCATGAGACCTTTCTTCCAAGGTGCCTCTGGGTAGGTTTGGACCACCAACTTTTTGGTTAGTAGCTGAGCACATAACCATTTGTGTCACACAGGGACTCCAAGTAAATGATAGGTGATCTGAATTCAGCCATTCAATATTTATTGACTATAAGAAAACATTTATAGTAGAATGTGGTAAGTGCTGTGATAGAGGGATGCAGGATGCATTGGGAGTGAAGAGGAGGAGTTCCTGACCCAGAATCAAGGAAATACAGGAAACACTTTCCAGAGGAGTTGATACGTGAGTTGAGTCTTAACTGATGAGAATAACTTTATTCAGATGGAAAATTAGAGAATGGGATGCCAGGCAGCAGGACAACATGTGTGAAGTCACAGAGGTATAAAATGCCAGTATAGATCAGATGACAACTTAAATATGTGTCAAGGAGATTGTAGAGAATGAGTCTATATATAGGCAGGTAAGGGGTTCATCACAGAAAACTGAAGAAGATTGGTAGTTCTTTCTTTGGTGTTGTGGATTGAATTGTATCCCAAAAAAATCTGTGTTGTAAATCCTAACCTCTATGCCTGTGGTTATAATCCCATTTGGGAATAGGTTGTTTTAGTTATGTTAATGAGAGGCAGGATTAGTGTAGGGTGTGTCTTAACTCAAACTCTTTTAAGATATAAAAGAGACTAAACAAGCAAGGGAAAGAGGCAGAGATGAAGAGAGATGCCAAGCCACGTAAAGAACACTCAGGAGCAGAAGCTCAGAAGAGACAAGGATATTTCTCTAGAGTTGAAAGAGAGAGAAAGCCTTTCCCTAGAGCTGGCACCCTGAATTCAGACTTCTAGCCTCCTAAACTGTGAGAAAATAAAAAGTTCTGCTTGTTAAAGCAGCACTAGAGAACTAAGACATTTGGGGAGGACTTGTGAGCATTATAGCTAGAAATTAACATGACCTAGTGTGAGAAACACTAAGGTAAAGATATATACATTAATGCCACTTCTAAGAAGCTATAGTTACACATCTCAGTAACCATGTAAATAGAATTAATGTTCCACTCAGAGTAGGGTCAAAATAAAGACGTGCGGTGCACTGAATTGCACTTAATATGACTCTTTTAACCATATTTTTTGTAACTCCCACCAAATGACTGGATGAGGACCATGCAAATGAGGTGCTTGTGGCCCACCAAGGGGATTAGATAGATTGATAATAATGTAAATAAGGTGCGTGGCACCCTTGTGAGGGTGAGACCATGCAAATAAGGTATATAGAACCCTAATGAGGGGATTGGTCAGTTTTACCAACCTGCTAGGCTTAAAAGAGCAGTAAATCCCAGAGCAGAGGGGGACCTACTACCACCAAGAAAGAAGAGCTAGGAGTAGAGTGCATCCATTGGACCTGGGATCTCTGTGCTGAGACCTCCTAGACCCAGGAGACAGAAAGTTCTAACACTGGAGACAGTGAGAGATGGTGAGAAGCGGTGGCAGGGAAATGGCGGCAGCAGAGGCAGCCGAACCAGGAGACTGGAAGGAAACAGGGCAATGGGCTTCCTGGCCCACGGAGCAAGGCAGTTACAGTGGATGTGCTGACCCATAGAGTGAGACAGCTGAGTGCCGTCAGGCAGGAGGCTTCCTGGAAGAGTGTGGTGACTTTGGGCACTTAGTGGTGGAGCTAAAAGAGCTTTGTAACACTTGCCCAAGCAGGGCAGAGGACAAGGGCCAGAGAGGCGTGCCTGCGGGCAAGGCTGAGAAGAGGCTGTCCTAATGGAAGAAATGTATCCTGAGTGTTCCTGAACCTTAACTGTAACATGTTACTTCCCTAATAAACCCCATAATTGTGAGTATTGTCTGTGAATTCTGTGTGGCCATTGCAACAAATTATCAAACCCAGCGGAGAAGTAGAGAGTACCATGGGATGGACAGTTGGTGTCAAAATTCGTAAAAAGGTTGGAGGTTGGAGGCATGTCTGACTTCCACCTCATAGGAATCAACCTTTGGCTGTTGATCTTGATTTTCCTTCCCCCTCGTGAAGTTAGAGGAGATCAGATGCTGCCACCATGCCATTTTTACATTTAATTTTACCTCCATGCCTTGTGGATGGAGTTGAAAGTGTTCATTGAATATGAATGGGACTAAGAAATGAACACAAAGGCACAAGGGAAAAAAAATTTAAGAGAAATGGAAGTGTGTTGGATGGCAAGGAACCAAGGATGATTCGTGCTAGTTACCAGTGAACATTTTGGAAGGAAAAACAAAAAAAAAAAAGATGACAAAGTGAAACTGGGTAGAAAAATGTTACAACAATCAAATATGAAGATAGAATGATTATAATAAAAATTAAGATAGACAATTATTTTAAAATACTCCTAAGCAAGGTCAGGGGAAGTGATAGCAAAGCCTCTAAGAGCTAAAAAATATATATTATAATGGATGGATACATTAATTCTCTGTGAAGAAATATGTAATTCACAGAGAAAGAGACGTGCCAAATATCATAAAAAGATAAATTTGCTAAGGTAAGAAGAAATAGACAAGGAAATCATATTACACCAGAATAGATAAGCAGAGGGGCTACACACATTCACACTTGAAAATTGTTCTGTAATATGTGTTTAAAGGTTGAATTACTTCCTTTATTAAGGTGTTGAGGTGAAATAATGTTAGAATATGGTAACCAGATATACTCTGTTGTAATAATTATTTTTAGCTTCATCAGTACAATCTGTCATGGGGGACAGAATATCTGTCAATTTGTTTTAGTGAACAAAACATATCAACAAATCATTTTTAATGTCATTGACCAGGCTCTTGAGTTTGAATATTTAAAAAAGCAAAACCAACCAAAAAAAACCTCTCTTTAAGTAAAAATGATTTCAATTGTTCAATACTGGATAGAAAGTAAGTACAGAAGAAGATTGTTGATTTACTTTAAACCATGACAGAATTCTACAAATAATAGATTTTAATTACATTGTAAAGTGTTTGCTTTTATTTATCCTTTTCCAAAAATCGCTTCTTACCTTCAATTTAAGATTAAATTCAGAGAGAAATCTTACTTTTGTATCGTTACCCAATAATTTTGATGCCACAGCTAGCGTTTTAAGGGAATGAGATTGAAGTATAAGTGGATTTCTTACTACTTCATAGTACTATGTATGAAAATATAATTATTGAACTTAGATTAACATTGAAAGATAGTAAAACAATTTCATGTTTTTAGGCTATCAACAATTGCACTCCATACGTCTCAAAGGAAAACCAATGGAAAGCTCGTTTGAGGAGAAAAATTTACCCATTTATAACGTATACCATTTTTCCCCTTTCTAAGTGAATGACAAGAAAAGAAAATGATTATTCCTTAGAACTGTATTTTTTTTGACAGTTGGTTTTCAGTGAAATATTTTGAACATCACCTTGTGGCAGTGAGTGTATAAAGCAGCACATTGATGAATTGGTCTGACTCATGGCAAACCTGTGTGTGCAGAGTGGAACTGCCCTCCATAGGGTTTTCAATGGCTGTGACCTTCTGGAAGCAGATCTCCACGCCTATCTTCCTAGGTGCCTATGGGTGGGTTCAAAACCACCAGCCTTTCGGTTAGTCTCCAAGCACTTAACTGTTTGCACCACCTATGAACTCTACAGAAATAGATAACCTCCTAAAACTCTGTGATTTAACACAAGAGTTTATTTCTTCCTTATATCACAATTGGATTCAGGCTAGGTGGTAGCCCTTCTCCATTATTTACAGTCTGGCCTCTAAGACTGCATCAGCCTTGAAAGAGAAATGAGGGAGGAGTCTTGACTTTTAACTGCCTCAGCCTAGAAATGACGCATTCACTTTTTTCTTTCTTTCTTTTTTTTAAATTGTGGTAAATATACAGGTAACAGTACATTTGAAATTTCAACAATCTTTACATGTACAGTTCAGTGACATTAATTATCTTCATCATGTTGTGCAACCATGACCTATGTTTCCAAGCTTTTCATCACCCTTGATAGTGTCTTTCAAGGTCCAATTATTTTCTCTTTTGATTTTTTTTTGATACCATGAGTTTTCATTAATGGAAGCGTGCTGAGTCATGCAGTGTGTTTAAATTTTTGATTGGTAATATGGATTTTGAGAAATATTACCTGGTACTACATGGTTACCACAGAACTTTCAAGGTTCTCAAACCCATACTTAGCTGTCACCTGTCTTTACCACCAGACCTTGGTTGCTAATGTTTTTTGTGGCACCTTCCATTAGGTTACAGGGGTAACCTCTGGTTTTCCAAATATCTCACACACACACACACACACACACACACACACACAAAAGCCACCAGGGCTCCCTATCACCCAGGAAACCATAAATATGCTTACAAGGCTTATCTAGGGGTACAAAAGCCAAAAAAGACAAAGTTTTTACCCAATCACACTTCCTGGTTGCACTACCTTAATTGTAAGCCTCATACGCCAGCTATTTTGCTTCAACGAATGTTTCTTTCACCTTCCGCCATTAGGCATATTCCCACTGGAGGGCAGCAGATACTTTCAGTGATAAAAGTATACTACCGAAGAACTTGAGAGCCAGAAAAAGTGGGTGGTACGCTGTATATACCACGGACCATGTTAACATAAGCTCGGTGTTCATTAACCACAATTACTTCTGTGGCCCCAAACTAATTGCAGCAAGGCTGGAAATTATAGTAGATCATATGGAATATTTGATGAGCACTAACTGACCCAACATCCAAGGTATTCTCGTCACCCCATGGAGACCAGACAGACCCCACTAAAAATTGATTTGGATGTCAATACTGATGATCTCTCTCTCTCTCTCTCTCACACACACACACCCCAAGAGGGTATGAAGAGATTTATTACTCACATAATGAGGCTTCTGGAAAGAGCAGGGCAAGTCCGAAATTGGCTTGAGTGGCTTGATAAATAGTGGGAAAGAGTGGCCCTGCTTATTAGTGTGGTAAGGGACTGGGGTTAAGGGTAGGATTTTCCAGCAAGCCAGGGCTTGCATGATTTGAACTTACCTCTGGCTTCAAGGGAAAGAGTCAGGGTTTTTTTTTTATCAGCTAACCCTGGGGTGGGGCAGAAGAAGGAGATGGGGTTTGAAAGCTGTCAGCAAACAACACAGAGTTAGACTCTTTATTACACTAAAGAATGAATTGTTTTAATGTTTCTCCTGTTTATTAATTTTGATCCAGTTCTAAAAGCATTTTAAGCACATTTCATGTGCTGTTCTAGGTACTGTAAGCATATGATTGTCATTTTGATAAATCTTTACATTCAAGCAATTCATATTTCATTTGTCAGTGTCTTGCCTTCTCTTATCCTCTCACCAAGAGCCATCAATGCTGTCTACATGTAAGATAATTCTCTGAGCCAGTCATGACCAGAACATAGACTATATCAGAAACCTCAGTCTACTATTTGAAGGAATTGCAAATTTGTCTTCTTGTCGTAGACCTAGCATTCGATCCGCCAAGAAGAACTCTGGGTACCTACATGTCCACTGAACCACAAAATTTCTCCATTTTCCTACTGTCTATCCTACTTCCTAAATATTTCTTGATTTTGGTAATATCTATCAATTTCTAGTGTTGCTAACCTATCAGCATTTTATGGACTACAGCAGCAATCTCATGGCTCATCTTCCTGAATCCACTCTGGCTCCTTCTCCAATCCATTTTCTCTGTAGCAGATCTCTCTAAATTCATCTCATTCCACTACCCCATTAACCTCTTCTCCCAAGTTATGCTGACCTTCTTCCAGTTCTCAGAGACTCAGTAGTCTCTCCCTCCTCAGGGCTTTTGTATATGTTAATCTATATCTTAGTCTGGGTTCTCAAAAAAAAAAAAAAAAAAAACCCGTTGCCGTTGACTTGATTCTGACTCATAGTGACCCTATAGGACAGAGCAGAACTTCCCCATAGAGTTTCTAATGAGCAACTGGTGGATTCGAACTGCCGTCCTTTTGGCTAACAGCCAAATGCTTAACCACTGGCGCTATGAGGAGCAAAACCAGTGAAGCATATATAGATATATATATAGAGAGATTTACTTCAAAGAAATGGCTCGCACGATTGTGGGGGTGGCAAGTCCCAAATCCATGGGTCAAACTACAGGCTGGAAGCCTCTGCTGGTTTACGTCCCAAGAACCAGAGGTCAGACGCTGAGAAGATTGCAGAGTCGAGAAAGAGAGCAAGCTTTGCCAGAACATCCGCTTATATACTGGAGGCAGGCCACACCTCCAAGGAAACTCCCCTTCCAACTGATTGGCTGCTCATATCAGATCACAAAATGGAAGATGATTACATAGTGTCTACCAAACCACCGAGAATCAAAGCCTAGCCAAGTTGGCACATAATATTAACCATCACAATGTCTCTTACTAGAATGTTCTTTTTCCCCTCTCTTCACTTGACAAACTCTTCCTAATCTTTTAGGTCTCAGCACAAACATCATTTCTTTAGGGACATTTTCCCTGCTCTGTTTATCACCCTAGTCAATCTCCCTTGCTATAATCTCCTAATTACTTCCTCTACAACTTCTTCATAGTACTTGCTTTGTGTTGTAGTGGTCTCTTTACTTGTCTATCTTCTATTCCAGACTCTGAGCTCCATGATGCAGGGGCCCTAGGGTTTTAGCTATCTGGTTTATCTCAAATCTTCAGAACATAGACAGCATCATAGAGTGAGCAATAATAACACTTCAGTCACCTTCTGGGACTAAATCCCTGCTCTGAACATTGGTGTGCCTTATATTAGAATTATTAACACCGATCTCGAAATCTTGGGCAGAAGAGGCACACTATAAAAGTTTGCTGAATTGAACCTCAATTTCCACCCTGTTAAGCTGTTCCCAGTATTCTTCTTCAGAAGCTTTGAATACCATTTTTCCTGGAGAATCATTAAAGAGTTAAAATATTTGAATAGAAGATTGGAGCGGGCAAGTGTGTGCTTTTGGAAAACCACTCTGGCAACAGTGTAGGGTAGGGGATGACCTGACTAGTTTGGACAGATTAAGTGAGAAGCTGAATTTTGGTAGTAACATAAGAATGTGAGAAGAGCGGGCAGGATTCAAAGGCTTTTTAGAAGCGGAATTAGTGCCAAATTAATTTGGAAGGTCATGTAGAGGATTATAAAACAACATCAGAGTTCTTACCTACAGTAACCGGAATGATAATATTCCTAAACTTTAAGGGAAAAATGATGTCACTAGAGAAATTCTCATTATGCCTCTTCTTTGACTATCTTACCAGGTACACATAAACACTGATTTGTTTTCTTTTATAATTGGTGTGGTCACTGTTTCTTTCTAGCACTCTAATGATGTTGGCTAATATTTTGCTATCTCACGAAGCCCCATGATCTAAAATATAGTTCAGAGATAAACCAAGCCAGAAAAGAAGCATGTCGCATTTTGAGTAGGACAGAGTGGAAAAAGTGCATTTTTTTAAAAAAAGTTTTCCTTCTTTCAACCACTATCACTAGAATAAAAACAGTGCAATTGTAAGTAAATCTAAGAGGCCTACTGCTCCTTTCATGGTCAGTGCTGAAGAGATTATAATATTAAGATAAATGTAAGATTTTAAAAATACTTAAATCACTTAAGAAAAGCATCATAAATCATTTTAAAGGTAAACAAGTCTGTTCAATGAAATGTAAATATATTTCTTGAGAATGATGGTTCATATCACAGACTTAGGAATTTGTCTAATCAACCTTCATGTAAATAATGAAATTAAGTAAAAGACACACTCACTGTGGACTTCCAGATTAAAATGGTGGGTTGACAACATTAAGATTATGGTAAAGGAATTTGAAAAGTTTGAATACCTAAGAACAATGATATAAAAAGAGAGATAATCAGAGAATAGGTGATTCCAGCACACTTTGGGATGATGGAAGCAGATGGAGGGGTGGTAGCTTGAAGAGAAGACATAAAGGGGGAATAGCCAATTTACTCCATGGACACCTGAAGAGATTTAGGATGTAGAGATACTAGGTAAGGCATATGGAGCCCTGGTGGCACAGTGATTAAGAGTGCAGCCTGCTAACCAAAATGTTGGCAGTTTGAATCCACCAGCCCCTCTTTGGAAACCCTATGGGGAAGTTCTACTCTGTCCCATAGGGTTGCTATGAGTTGGAATCGACTTGACGGCAACGGGTTTGTTGCCTTTTTTTTTTTTTTTAAGGTAAGGCATGGTTCCTGGGTGGTGCAAACAGTTAACTGCTCTGCTATTAACCAGAAGGTTGCTGGTTCAAATCCCCCAGAGGCACCTCAGAAGACAGGCCTAGTAATCTGCTTCTGAAAGGTCACAGCCTTGAAACCCTTATGGAGCAGTTCTACTCTGCACACATGGGGATGCCATGAGTTGCAGTCTATTCCAGGGCAGCTGGATTGGTTTTTTTGTTGTTGTTTAGGTAAGGCAGAGGGAAAGGAAGAGCTGCAAGGCAAAAAACAGTGCAATAGACTGAAAACTTACATACCTAACATTTGACTCCTATCCTCACCCAGTGCATAGAATGCTGCAAGAAAGGTCCAAATAAGTATCATCCTCAGTAAATAAGTGACTTAATATGTATAAAACATTTAGAACAGTGTCTGGCATATAAGAGATGCTATATGTAAGGGAGGAAACCCTGGTGGTGTAGTGGTTAAGAACTCAGGCTGCTAACCAAAAGGTTGGCAGTTTGAATCCACCAGCTGCTCCTTGGAAACTCTACGGGGCAGTTCTACTCTCTCCTATAGGGTCGCTATGAGTCGGAATCGACTCGATGGCAATGGGTTTGTTTGTTTTTTTTTATATGTAAGGGCAAATACAAATTAAAAATAAGAGATTTTAATTCTCCCTGTTGAAAATAAAGGCAGATACACCCACACCCCCCTTTACTTTCAGCATTTACTTTAGCAAACTTGTCATTTTATGTCTTTTGTCTCTTTGAAATGTATGTAAATCAAGGATGTTTCCTTAAGGGGTGGGAGCCATCTTTTGAAATATAACCCTCAAGGAAGCTCACTCCTCTACCTCCCAGTTTCCTGGAAAGAGATTAGCATAACTTCAGGTACCCTGACTTAAAGATACCAGAAAATTTGCCATTTTATCTTGAAAACATGAATGTTGTTTAACCAAGAAACCCATTACCTTCAAGTTGATTCCAAGTCATAGTGACCCTATAGGACAGAGTAGAACAGCCTCATAATCTTCATGGAAGCAGAATGCCACATCTTTCTCCCGTGGAGTAGCTGTGGGTTCAAACTGCCAACTGTGCAGTTAGCAGCCAAACGCTTTAACCACTTTGCCACCAGAGCTCCGTGAATGCTATCTAAAGGATAAGATTTCTTTCTGTCTTTGCAATCTCTTTAGCAGATTGCCTGTGAGGCATCACATTCTGGTTTAATGCTTATTCCATAACAAAATTTTTCTTTGTGGAGAAGTTTCCTGGGTTGGGAGTAGATCGTTTTTTAATTATAATTCCCCAATATACATGATGCACAAGCGGTGCAAGTGATTAACATACTCATCGCTAACTGAAAGGTTTTAGGTTTGAGTCTACCCAGAGGTGCCTCAAAAGAAAGGCCTGGCAATCTATTTCTGAAAGATCATAGCCATTGAAAACCCAGTGGAGCACAGTTCTACTCTGACTCACAAGGGGTCACCGTTAGTTGGAGTCCACTAGATGGTAGCTGGTTATATGATGAGCTGTTGTTAATATATGCTTCTGCAAAACAAGTAGATGTTATGATAAAGGAACAGAAGACAAGAAAGATCTTGAAAATAGAAAATATGTTAACTTATTTTTAAAAAAAATAAAATTAAATAGATGAATTGGAGAGAATGCTGAGTATATCTCCCAGAAAGTAAAACAACAGACAGCAAGATGGGAAAGAAAAATATAAGAATTAGTCCAGTCAGTTCAACATCCAGGTATTGGAGTTCCAGAAAGAGATGACATAAAAAATGGAAAGAAGGAAATTACCAAAAAATAATGAAAAGAATATTGCTCGGGCCCAATTAAAAAGGCCTATTGATCCAGCAAATAAAAAACAAGACCCATACCAAGCCTCATGGTGAAATTTCAGTAGACAAGGGAAAAAATTAGAGGACACCAAAAGAAGGTCCCATTACAAAAAAGAGGCATTAAATGTTATCAGACTTCTCCCAGGAAACACTAGATGCTAGTAGACAAGCACACCAATGCCTTCGAAGTTCTGAAGGAAAATGAAATTAAACTTAGATTTCTGGACCCATCCAATCTAACATCCAAGTATGAGGGAAGAGAAAAAACGGTTCCGGACATTAGAGGACTCATGCGTTCACCTCTGTCGCACCCTTTCTTAGGAAGCAACTGGAAGGTATGTTCTAGTATGCCTAGAGAGTCACGCAAAAGGAAGACATGGAATTCAAGCAATAGTGGACACAGAATGGAATATTCCTGAAGAGAAGCCCCAGAATGACCACTGTAGAGCAGGCCTAGAGAACAGCCAGGTCAGAACAGAGTAAAAGGCTGGCAGACTCCGGTATTGCTGCCAAGTGCACATGACAGATGCACTGAATGGTACAATAGAAGAACTCAGACAGAAATTTCCAGCAGCAGCACATATGGCACATCAAAATGCTAGACCAACCCTGGCAAAGGTGGCACCACTAAAAAGGATCTACATTATTCATTAGCCTCAAAAATGCTAAGCTGGGAAATAAAACACAGATGCCCATGACATTTCACAGCTAGGAACTCTCCTAGTACACATCTTAGCAGAAAGGACCTAAACTTTAAACAGGCGTCAAGTAAAGTGGTTTGGGAAATTAGCTGCTTTAGTGTCTTCGGTTTTGGCTTTAGATAATAAGACATATGTGATTGCTAGAGAAAAACAGATCAAGAAAGAAAAACAAGCTGTATTTGGTGCAACAAGAAACCTAATTTTAAGTACATTATTTGAAGGCATAAAGATGACTTGAAGTAGAGGTACTCAAAAAGTGGTGTAATTATATTGGGAGATGTCATGGATTGAATTATATCCCCCCAAAAATGTGTGTATCAATTTGGCTGGGCCATGATTCTCAGTATTGTGTGGTTGTCCTCCATTTTGTGATTGTAATTTTATGTTAAAGAGGATTAGGGTGGGATTGTAACACCCTTACTACATCGTATCCCTGATCCAATGTAAAGGGAGTTTCCCTGGGGTGTAGCCTGCACCACCTTTTATCTTACAAGAGATAAAAGGGAAGCAAGCAGATAGTGGGGGACCTCATACCACCAAGAAAGCAGTGCCGGAAGCAGAGCGTGTCCTTTGGATCTGGGGTCCCTGTGCGGAAAAGCTCCTAGTCCGGGGGAACATTGATGAGAAGGTCGACAGAGAGAGAAAGCCTTCCCCTGGAGCTGACGCCCTGAATTTGGACTTCTAGTCTACTAAACTGTGAGAAAATAAATTTTTCTTTGTTAGAGCCATCCACTTGTGGTATTTCTTTTCTAGTAGCACTAGGTAACTAAGACAGGAGGAATGGGAGGAAAGGCAGAAGATATAATGTACTTAATCTTCATTTATCATAACAGGAATTTGATTGATGATGTCTAAAGTTGATACACCAATAAGTAGCAATTTAAATTTTATATTTAGATATATGGATATATGGAGGTAACCAGCCAAAAAAAGAAAAGCTTGAAATTGATTGTCTCTAGGGTGTAGAGCTATGGATGGCAAAACCTGAGGAAGAGGAGAAGGGGACTCTTGCTCCTTATTGATTGATTTTTTGACTAAAGATTTAATTTTTTTTTACCCTGGCATCTGTTATTTCGATGAAGATAAAAATGTTTATTATACATTCTGATTACAAATGTATAAGCACATATATTGTTTAAATTATGAAAAATACAGAAAAGCACAAATAAGAAAACCATTAACACATAGATGTATTTCCTTTCATTCGTTCATTCTTCTATTTATTCATTCAACAAAAATTTATTGAACACGTACAATGTTTCAGGTACTGTTCTAGGCACTGGGGATGCAGAATGAACAAGAGACAAAAAGCCCACCCCTAGCTTGTGGAGTTTATGCTCATGTGGGATAAAGACGGATAAAACGCAAGAAGTAAAATCATAGTTTGCCTGATGGATAGTGCTCTTGTAATAATTATAGAAGGGGAGTATCTTAGTTACCTAGTGCTGCTCTAACAAAAATACCACAAATGGATGTCTTTAACACACAGATATTTATTCTCTCATGGTTTAGGAGGCTAGAAGTCCAAATTTAGGGTGCCAGCTCTAGGGGAAAGCTTTCTCTCTGTTGGCTCTGGGGGAAGGAAGGTCCTTGTCTCCTTTCAACATCTGTGGGCATTCTTTGGAGATCTCTATGTGTATTGGCATCAGTCTTCCCTTGGGTTAGGAGGTTCTCAGTGCAGGGACCCCGGTCTAAAGGGCGTGCTCGGCTCCCAGCTCTTCTTTCTTTCTTCAACTCTACGCCTCTCTGCTTGCTTCTCTCTCCTTTTATCTTTTGTAAGATAAAAGCTGTGACTGAAGAAAGGGCGTGACTTGAGTAAGGCACTGAGAAAGGATAGTGACTAAAGTAAGGTGGTGACAGTCCACTGTAATTCTGCCTTATAGAGGTTTTAGTATTTACAACATGTAAAATGGAGGATAATTACATCAGATCACAAAAAACTGTATCATTACATAACTTCCAAATTACATCATTACATAATTGCCAAACTACATTGTTAGGTAACTGCCAAACCACTGAAAATCGTGGCCTAGCCAAGCTGACACATATTTTTTGGGGACTTAATTCAATCCATGACATTGTACTGTTTGGCCCCCAAAATTCATGTCCTTGCCACATGTAAAACACAGTCACCCCATCATAGCATCCCTAAATTCTTAAAATTGATTCCAAGTCCAAATTCCATCCTGAGGCAAAATTCCTCTACATCTGTGAACCTGTGAAATCTGCAAGTTATCTGCTTCCAAAGTACAGTGGTAGAACAGGCACAAGGTAAACATTTCCATTACAAATGGGAGAAATTAGAAAGAAAGAAGGTGTAACAAGCAGTAAGCAAGTCCAAAACCCAGCAGAACAAATTACATTAGTTCTTAAGGTTTCCAGTGGCCCTACCCTCCAGACTCTGGTTGTTGGCCACACCCTCTGGATTCTGGGTAGAGGCTTCTTGGCCATGGGCTTCAGCTCCACCTTGCAGGCCCACTGAGACAGCAACTCTGCACCCTTGGCTTTGGGAGGCCCCATTCTCCTAGTCCATCTGAATGGTGACCTCATCCCCTCAGCCCAGAAGGCCCCATTCTTCTGCTCCTTGGGCATGGTAGCCCCACTCCCCCTGCTTTGGGCAGTGGCCCCATCCCCCTGGCACACCTTAACTGCAGCCCCACACTCCAGAACCAAGTTGGTGAAGATTGGACTCTTTGAAACCATGGTCCCAACCTTTGAGATCCAGGAGACCACTGTGGCCCCACCCTTTGAAACCAAGAAGGCACTGCTTCACATGCTCCTTCCAACAGTTCTGCTGATTTCTGAGCTGCTCCAGGGATGGTCTTTACTTTTCTTGGAGGACAACAGACATAACTCCTTTGGCCTGTTTCCTGCCTGTAGAATTCCAAGAGGTAGACAGCGTTCTTTCCTTTTGTTCTTCCTCTGTCCCCTTCAGTGTAAGCTGATGGGTTTTCTGCTGTGGTAGCTGATTAGAGCCATCAATCACAGGCTTAATATCTTTAATGAAAGATTGTGTAGCCACGTCCTTGGTGAACATTCTAGGACATATGTCCTTAGTTTGTACAACAGAATTTTCCAAATCTTTAAGTTCTGTTTTCATTTTGCATAGTTCATTTTTAAGTACATCTCTTTCCTCTTGCATTTTACTGTAAGCATCAAGGAGAAACCACGTGGCCCCTTTAAGATCTTGCTTAGTAATCTCATCAGCCAGATAACCAGTCTCATCACTTACAAGTTCTACCTTCCACCAAACATTTGAGCATAATTCAGACAAGTTCTTTGCCACTGCATAAAAAGCATCACCCTTCTTCCATTGTCCAATCACACGCTCATTATTTTAGCAACATTCTGTTGTTGGCACTATATGTATTCTCTAAGATGACAGAGACTTTCTCTATAGCTCTCCTCACTTCCTTCTGAGCCCTCACCAGAAGTGCCTTTGATGTCCATAATTCTACCAACAGTCTCTTCAAGGCAATCTAGACTTTTACTATTAGGCACCTTAAAAATCTTCTAGCCTCTACCCATTACCCAATTCCAAAACCGCTACCACATTTTAGGTATTTGTTAGAGCAGCACCCTACTCTGCCAGTACCAAATTCTGTCTTAGTTATCAAGTGCTGCTATAACAGAAATACCACAAATGGCTGGCTTTAACAAAAAAATTAAATTTATTCTCTCACAGATTAGAAGGCTACAGTTCCAAATTCAAGGCTCCAGCTCTAGGGGAAACCTTTCTCTGTTGGCTCTAAGGGAAGGTCCTTGTCTCCTTTCAACATCTGTGAGCCCAGTATTCCTTGGAGCTCTCCATGTGTCTTGGTATCACTCTTCCCCTAGGTCTAGGAGGTTCTCAGTGCAGGGTTCCTGGGTCCAAAAGATACGCTCAGCTCACGCTCTTCTTTCATGGTGGTAGTAGGTCCCTTCTCTCTGCTCACTTCTCTCTACTTTTATCTTTTGTAAGCTAAAAGATGTGACTCAAGCAAGGGCATGACTTGAGTAAGGCAATGAGTAAGGGAAGTGACTTAGGTAAGGCAGTGACACCTCACCCTAATCCCACTTCATGGAGGTTTTAGAATTTACAACACATAAAATGGAGGATAATTACATTAGATCACAAAATTAAGGATGACTACATCATTACATAACTGCCAAACCACTGAGAATCATGGCCTAGCCAAGCTGACATATATTTTTGGGAGACATAATTCAATCCATGACCAGGAGGAAGATTGGTAGTTTGGGAGTGTGTATGGAGCGGATAGCAGTTTTAAGTGGAATGGACAAAAACTGAGAAGGTGACATTAAAAAAAGACCTGAATTAGGTAATGGAGGAAGCTATGATGCTTTCTGGGGAAGAGTCTTTCCAGTCTTTGTTTTCAATCATATGCTTGTTTAGACATTCATTTCTAGATGAAATATATACATGCCCATGGTAAAAATTCAAAACAGTTCATGATATTTCATATAAATGGGATCATACAATATCTGTATCTGACTAATTTCACTCAGTATATTTTCAAGGTTCATCCATATCATAGCATGTATCAGAATTTTATTTCTTTTTATGGGTGAATAATACTCCATTGTATGGCGAATGTATAGAGACAGAAGTTTACTTGTGGTTACCAGGGGCTAGGGGAGCAAGGAATGGGAGTTATCATATTTTTTCAGAACTCATATGCCCACATATTTAACGTGCATAGTGTGCCTAGGAAAATAATGTGCAAGGGGGTTGCATAGTTGGCAAAAAAACATAGAACACGCACATTATTTGCTAAAGGGGTGCTGAGTTTCTGTTTGGGATGATGAAATACTTTTGGAAATGAGTAGTGGTGATGTTAGCACTACATGGTGAATGTAATTAATAATTAATGTCACTGAAGTGTACACTTAAAAGTGGTTAAAATGGCAAATCTTTTCTTATATATATTTCATCATAATAATGTTTTCAAAAGAAGAGCATACCTTGAAAATAGTTTGCAATGCACTCTTCCAATCCCATTCCTTAGTGTAGATTCAACAATATCTCATATGCAGTTCCAGAAATGTCTGTGCATATACACACATCTATGTATATAAAATGTTTTACACAGATTGGCACACTCTGATGATTACATAAAAATGAATGAGTGGAACTAATATGGAAAAGGAACATATTTATGAGAAAAAAGATAAAACCTATAAACATTTTTTCTTGTCAATAGTAGTTGTTATTCTAAAATAGAATATGAATTGCCTATATTTTTGAACACTTAGTACTTCCAAGTTTTTATTATTTTATTATTAGAAAACTATGTTGAGATAGATAGACAGATTATAGATTTCTTTTGTTATTGTTAGGTGCCGTCAAGTCAGTTCTGACTCATCGCGACCCTATGCACCACAGAAGGAAACACTGCCCGGTCCTGCACCATGCTCACAATCGTTGCTATGCTTGAGCCCATTGTTATAGCCATTGTGTCAATCCATTTCATTGAGGGTCCTCCTCTTTTTTGCTGACCCTGTACTTTACCAGGCATAATGTCCTCCAGGGACTAATCCCTCCTGACAACATGTCCAAAGTATGTAAGAAGTAGTCTCGCCATCCTTGCTTCTAAGGAACATTCTGGTTGTACCTCTTCCAAGACAGATTTGTTCGTTTTTTTGGCAGTCCATCAATATTCTTCACCAACACCACGATTCAAAGGCGTCAATTCTTCTTCAGTCTTCCTTATTCGTTGTCCAGCTATCGCATGCATATGATATGACACAGATGAAGAAATTGAAGATTTTTACCAGTTTCTGCAGTCTGAAATATGATCAAACATGCAATCAGGATGCATTGATAATTACTGGTGATTGAAATGCGAAAGTTCTAAACAAAGAAGAAGGACTAGAAGGCAGGAAGGGACAGGAAAGCTGGTGATACGGAACTCAAGGTTGAGAAAGGACAATGTTGACATGTTATGGGGTTGTTAACCATTGTCATAGGGCAATATGTGTACTAACTGTTTAATGAGAAACTATGCGTTCTGCAAACCTTCATCTAAGGTACAAAAAAAAAAAGAATTGTCTATGTGAGATCAAACTGACAACAACAACTCAAAAAAGGTTTGATGGGAAGCCTAGGGGGCAGTGAGTTGAAGATAATGGTGATGGAATAATTTGCTAAAGGATAGTGAGAATAGCAGCACAACTGAAAGAATGTAATCAATGTCACTGAATTGTACATGCAGAAACTTTTGAAATGGTGTAACTTTGGCTATGTATATTTTCACCAAAAATAAATGTCCTCCAAGGTTGAGAAGGGAGAGTGTCGACATGTCGTGGAGTTGTTAACCAATGTCATAAAAAATATGTGTACTGACTGTTTAATGAGAAACTATTTGTTCTGTAAACCTTCATCTAAAGTACAATAAAAAAAATTTAAGAAACAACAAAAAAATTGCCAGGCAAGAATAATATATCCTGAAAAACTCTCGTTCAAATATGATGGTGAAATTAGGACATTTCCTGATAAACAGAAATTAAGGGACTATGTACAAACCAAACCAAACTTACAAGAATTATTAAAGGGAGTCCCTCAGTCTGAGAACAAACAACATCAGACCACAGGCTGAATCTAGGACGCAGGATCATACCAGCCAGATACCAACCTAGGAAATGAACTCTCAAGGACTATCCAAAACCAAAAGAATTACAACAGGGAACCAGAGAGGTTAATCTGTAAATGACAACAACATCAGAACAATAAAAGAGGGGATAAACGGTGTAGGTATAGAACCTTCTAATGCAGAAATTCAGGCCAGATTCAGAAGAGAACGTGGAACCAGGGATATCATTGCTGATGTCAGATGGATCCTGGCTGAAAACAGAGAATACCAGAAAGATGTTTCCCTGTGTTTTATTGACTATGCAAAGGCATTCGACTGTGTGGATCATAACAAATTATGGATAATATTGTGAGGAATGGGAATTCCAGAACACTTAATTGTGTGCATGCAGAACCTGTACATAGACCAAGAGGCAGGCGTTAAAACAGAACAAGGGGATACTGCGTGGTTTAAAGTCAGGAAAGTTATGCGTCAAGGTTGTATCCTTTCACCATACTTATTTAATCTGTCTGCTGAGCAAATAATCTGAGAAGCTGGACTATATGAAGAAGAACAGGGCATCAGGATTGGAGGAAGACTCATTAACAACCTGTTATGCAGATGACATAACCTTGCTTGCTGAAAATGAAGAGGACTTGAAGCACTTACTGATGAAGATCAAAGACCACAGCCTTCCGTATGGATTACACCTCAACATAAAGAAAACAAAAATCCTCACAACTGGACCAATAAACAACATCATGAGAAACAGAGAAAAAGATTGAAGTTGCCAAGGATTTCATTTTACTTGGATCCACAATCAACACCCATGGAAGCAACAGTCAAGAAATCAAAAGACGCATTGCATTGGGCAAATCTACTGGGAAAGACCTGTTTAAAGTGTTGAGAAGCAAAGATGTCACTTTGAGGACTAAGGTGTGCCTGACCCAAGCCATGGTGTTTTCAGTCACATCATGTGCATGCAAAAGGTGGACATAGATTTCCTTATTATAAATTAATTATATATATATATAAATTAATTATATGTATACAGTCATGTGTCTCTTAACATCCATGATATGTTCTGTGAAATAGGACATTCTGTCATTGGTGTCACTAGTGCTGATGTCACCACCCCTTCGCCATGAACCTCCTCCCTAACAGACCATACAGAATTCTTAGTAATGTGTTTTGTACTTAAGTTACTCATAAATCGTAATTCCAATATAGCACTCTTTCTTTTCTTTTAATTACTACTTCACTCTCAAAAACGTTATTGATACAGGTTCACAAATACTGATTACCATAATATTGTAGCTAAAATACCAGAAAATTTGACAAAATCAGTGACTATAAAAACATCGTTATTAACAAAAACAACAGAGTGTGCTCATAGTTCCTGCAGAGGAAACCATGTGATTCACAGCATCACTGTAATTGGGTAATAATGACAGCTTTGACCGGAGCACATTAGAAGGTTCAAAAAGTAAATTAGCATAGAGTTTCAGCCTTGTAGGTGTATTGATACATGTAAGCTGCGCTTATGAAAAATGTTTTTGTTGTTATAGCCAACTACAGGGATATTTTTATAGACAGTCATTTTGGTGTCACCCCCTTTGACAGTGTTACCCGGTACTGGTGACCCAGTGTCTTAGTCATCTAGTTCTGCTGTAACAGGCACCAAGCAAGTCAGCAGAATACATTACATTAACCCTCAAGCTTTGAAAATAATCTGTTTTCTGAGACCATTCACTTAATAGCCCTGCCCTCCAGACTCTAGGTATTGGCCACAGTTTCCGGATTCCGAGTGGAGGCCTTTTGGCCCTGGGCTTCAGCTCTGCCTTCCAGGCCCACCATTCGCCTAGTCCATTGGAGTGATAACACCACCCTTAGAAACACCAGAGCAATGGCTCCACCCTTTGAAACTCCAGAGGTCCTGGCCATACCTTTTGAGACTGAGACAGCACTGCTTTCTGTGTTCCTTGTCTCTTCAGCTTCTGCTTCCTGTGGCCTCTCGGCCCTTGGGCCTCATGCCCACATCTGCCCTGTTGGGGCACTCAGCTCCCTCGCTCCGTGGGTTGGCAAGCCTAGCTCCACCAATAAGTGCCTGGAGGCACCCCACTCCACCAGAAAATCTCCTGCACACAGGCACTCAGCTCTCTCGCTCCGTGGGTGGGCAGGTTCTCTGCAGCTGCTGGTCCTTTGTCGCTGCCGCTCCTCTATCCATTCACAGTTTCAAAACTGATTCCACATTTTAGGTATCTGTTAGAGCAGCACCCCACTCCCAGTACCAAATTCTGACTGATGCATCACAAGGACCTTCCTCCAGAGCCGACAGAGAGAGAAAGCCTTCTTCTGGAGTTGATGCCTTGAATTTGGACTTGGAGCCTACCTACTAGACTGTAAGAGAATAAACTTCTCTTTGTTAAAGCCATCCAGTTGTGATATTTCTGTTACAGCACTGGATGACCAAGACACCTAGTGTTACCCAGTCTGCACCTGCCTCATCCCCCTAGTGTCGCCACTGAGTTATGTGATTTGGAGGTTGCGTGAACACCATATTATATACAGGCAGTCCCTGGGTTGCGGAAGTCTGACTTAAGTACTACCTGTAGTTACGAACCAAGCCCCATAAAGCCTATTATATTAAAACCTTACAGGAGACTGCTTCTGGTTATCCTCATCATTGCTGCTGTTGCTGCTGCTGCTGCTGCTGGAGCTGCTGGTGGAGGCCAGAGGAACCTGTGGTGGCTGAGAGGGTGGCCGGGGCCAAGCAAGAGGAAGCAAGCCAGAAGGGAGCAGAGCAAGCCCAGCCCCGCCTGCTGTTCCAACTGCCTGGGGAGCAGGAGCAGCCCAGCCTGCAGCCTCCCAGCCTCCTCCCCCCTCCACCGCTGCCACCCACCTGCCCACCGGACAAAGCTCGATTGCCAGTGCCCATAGCCATGTCCTCTGCCTCAACTGCCTATACCCCACCCATGGTCCAGTGCTGCAAGAAGCTGGTTTGAGGTCTTTAAAACCATTAGAGGAAAATAATAAACAAAAGGAGAGCTGCTTTCCCTTTAAAACAAAAAACAAAAAACCAACTTTATAGGACCATGGACATATGTGCAGTTGCACATTGCCTGAACGGACCTTAGGCGGCGCATGACTGTATAGTTTAGAAAAGTGCTTGGCACGCTGTAGAAGTTTAGCTATTATTATTATTCTCAGTATCTAATTTTAAAAAGCAAAAAGCAAGGATTCAATCCTTTTGACCTTGAAAATCACATTTGAAAGTTTACAAGTCTTCATTTTAAAGATAAGTGTAGCACTTGCAAAGCACTCTCATTGTGAAAGTGAGCATCTGGAGTTTCATTATTCTCTCCCTTCTGTAGTGATTCCAGTTTGGGAATTGGAAATATCTTGGGAAAACAGTGTCTCTTGGGATGTTAGTATGTTTTCTCAGGAGCAGAAGAAGGGTTCTGTGCTCAAATAAGTTTGGGAATGCTGGTGAATAAAATTAAATGATTTTTTTTTATTGCAGTGATTCTCAGAACTCTTAAGGTGAAATTGTGCATTGTAAAGCTAAAAAAAAGTTTCTGTGGAGTCAGTTCCAACTCATGGCAACCCCATGTGTGTCAGAGTAAAACTGCTCCATAAAGTTTTCTTTGGCTGCTTCTTTGCAAGTTGATCACTGGGCCTTTCTTCTGAGGCGCTTCTGGGTAGACTTGCACTTCCAACCTTTCATTTAGCAGCTGAGCACATTAACGGTTTGCCCCACCCAGGGACTCCAAAGCTCCAAAAGGGGGTATTATTTGCAGTGTTTCTAAAGATACTTGACCAGGAAACCAAACTATTTGGGAAATGTTACCCGTAGCCAAACGGTCCCAACCATTTAGAGTACGAGCTTATCTTTTTAATGTCAAATAATCATTGTTGTTAGGTGCTGTCGAGTCCTGCCCTGACTCATGGCGACCTTATGTATAACAGAACAAAACCTTGTCGCGGTCCTGCACCACTTATTTGAAATAGTAATGCTTCCTCCCTGTGGCACTCTCCATCCTCCCCCCTGCTTTTTTGTTCTTCACAGCATATATCACCATCTGTCTGCGTGAGCATCTTGAACTACATGAGGGGAGGAATTTTTGTGCATTTTGTTCATTGCTACTACATTCTTAGCTCCTAGAACAGTGCCTGGCATATAGTAGTCACTCCCCAAATATTTGTTGACTGAATGGATTACAAAATAAGACGTATTTGCCTTGGAATTGTTTGTATTCTACACCAGAGGCCACTGCTCAGGAGAGCCCAGATGATATCTTCCTTGTTTGTTTCCCCACTGCCAGACAAAATCCTTAAAATAGCATCTTAGACTGCTGTTTATTGGATATAGGTCTGTATAGCAAAGAGGACCTTCTCATTGCAGAATGACAGTTCAGTCATTTTCAGTAAAGCAATTTGTCATCTAAGTTACAGAATCCCTTCAGTTACTAATAGATAATCACCTGGAATGAGCAGACCCTACCTTGCTTTTTCGGTCAAGATTCTAATGGCCAGAGAGTAGCAATTAGATTGCCAGCCCTCCTTGAAGAATGTGTTATTAAACGAAGATGAATTGAGGTGAAATGTAGCCCTGTAGGCATGGAGCGGCCCATCTGGAGCAGAACCTGGATCCTCAAGTAGAGATACAGAACCAAATGAGGCCACAAGAACCCAAGAGTCCTAGGATGCTGAAAATATGGTCTCTCAAGGGGTCTAATGTGTTTCTAAATAAGAAGTTGGAGGGCCGTATTTAGAAAATAAAAGTACAGGAAATTCAGTTAAACATGAATTTCAGATAAACAACAGTTGCTTGTTTTTAGAATAAATATACCCCATGTAATATCTGGAACATAAAAACAAGTTGCCATCCAGTTGATGCTGACTCATGGCGACCCTATGTGTGTCAGAGTGGAACTGTGTTCAGAAGGGTTTTCAATAGCTGATATTTTCAGAAGTAGATTGCCAGGCCTTTCTTCTGAAGTCCCTCTGGGTGGACTTGAACCTCCAACCTTTCAGTTAGCAGCTGAACACATTAATCATTTGCACCACCCTTTGTGACATACCAAAAAAAAAAAAAAGAAAAAACTTCATGTGAAATTAAAATTTACCTAGTCATCCCATTTTTCTATCTAGCAACCCTAGTTGGAGATCTGAAACTTTTGATATAGAAACTTTGCACCATATATAACAATTCACCTTGAGCCCATTTCCGCAGTTTTCCAAAAAGCCAGTAAATTCTGTCCATTATATTATTCCTAGTCAGGAGGCCTAAATTCTCCCCAATGTATCTTCATTAGGTTAGGAAGAAAATACAAGGATGTAAGTCTGGAATGGAAATAATACAAGCTACATTAAATTCTGCCCTATATCTTCAGTGAAAAAGCATTAGAAGCCCATTCCCAATTTGTCTCTTGAAACAGAGAGAAATCAGGGAACTTTGTCATACTCTGATCGACATGTAGGCTGTTGCAGACCTAATTTAAATTTAAAAGTTGCTATAATGTATGGCCGTAACTGGATGGCTTCCATTGCAGAATCTCGGGGAGGCTGCTCAAGGGGAAAATCGTATTGTTGATAATCAAAATATGTCCCTTTTTAATGCAAAGGTCTGCTATATCAGTGTGAGACAACACACCAAATCTGAGTGGGGATCACAGGTTGTCCCTGATTTCTAAATAGCCAGGAGGCCATTAGAAAAAGGGAACTAATAACTAACATGGATTGCTCTATCAATATCAGATCCTTTGGATCAGAACCTGAACACATGTTAGCACATGAAAAGTAGCTTTTATTACTTATAACAAGAAGCATACAACTGGCAAGCTGTCCCCCCTCATTCAAAAGCTGTCTGGGCAGAGATGATGACTCTTTATGCACACCCCACTTTGTGCCATGGGTGAGAGACTTAAATAAGGGGTCTACCTTCTGCAGGTCTCCCCCTGGCCACATAGGCCTAGATAGACGGGCTAAAAACTTATGCTAGGAGTCCTGCCCATTAGTACCATAGCCAAGGAGACCATGAGTTCCCTCAGTCGGCCATTTTTACGTCTCAAAGCCCATGTGGCACACAACATGGGCAAGTATCAGGCCTCAGAGAGTGGGGTGGTGGGGGCCTCTTCATGTCCCCTCCCTTCCTGAGGCTTGTTGCCAAAGTGATGAGTTGGGCACTCCCAATTTATTTACATATGTTTAACTGTAAAATTGACACAGTGGCTGCAACAATGGGCTCAAACATAGCAACCCTTGTGAGGATGGTGCAGGGCCGGGCAATGCTTCGTTCTGTTATACATAGGGTTGCTATGAGTCCGAACCTGCTTAAGGGCACCTAACAACAACAACAGCATTGTTCTTCAGCTTTGTATTCAATTTGTATGCTGAGCAAATAATCTGAGAAGCTGGACTATATGAAGAACACGACATTAGGATTGGAGGAAGACCAGTTACAACCTGCGTTATGCAGATGACACAAATTTCCTTGCTGAAAGCGAAGAGGACTTGAAGCACTTACTGATGAAGATCAAAGACTACAGCCTTCAGTATGGATTACACTGTGATGGTTAAGGTTGTGTGTCAACTTGGATGGGCCATGATTCTCAGTGATTTGATAGTCGTATGATGGTGTGATCACTTCCATGATGAGATTTGATATTATGTGATCACCTCCATAATGGGATCTGCTGTGAATAGCCAATCAGATGAAATGGAGTTTCCTTGGGCGTGTGGCCTGCATTGAATATAAGGGGGATATTCTGGCAAGACTTGTGGGCTTTTGCTCCTTCTGGATCCTGCAGCTGGCTCCTGTTCATCTGACCTCCGGTTCTTAGAATTTGAGCTAGCAGCTTACCTGTGGTCTTGCCTGTTGATCTTTGGAATTCATCTATCTTCACAACCTGTGAACAACTGCCCTGCTCTCCAACCTACTGATCTTGGGTTCGCCAGCCTCTGTGGCTACGTGCATCAGGAGAAACCTCTATCCTGACCCATGGACTTGGGACATTCCAGCCTCTGAAAGCAAGTGAGCCATTTCCTTTATATATATA
>NW_004444015.1:4057273-4082521 GCF_000243295.1 Trichechus manatus latirostris
ATATAAATATGTACATTTATATGCCTTACTGGTTTTGCCTCTCTAGAGAACCCAGCCTAAGACATACACCTCAACATAATGAAAACAGAAATCCTCACAAGGGGGCCAATAAGCAACATCATGATAAAGGGAGAAAAGATTGGAGTTGTCTCGGATTTCATTTTACTTGGATCCACAATCAATGCCCATAGAAGCAACAGTCAAGAAATCAAATAACCTATTGCACTGGACAAATCTGCTGCAAAATACCTCTTTAAAGTGTTAAAAAGCAAAGATGTCATTTTGAGGACTGAAGTGCGCCTGATCCAAGCCATGGTATTTTCAATCACCTTATTTGCATGCAAGACCTGGACAATGAATAAGGAAGACTGAAGAATAATTGATGCATTTGAATTATGGTGTTGAGGAAGAATATTGAACATACCATGGACTGCCAGAAGAATGAACAAATCTGTCTTGGCAGAAATAGAGCCAGAATGCTTCTTAGAAGCAAGGATGGCAAGACTTTGTCTCACATACTTTGGACATGTTATCAGGAGGGATCAGTCCCTGGAGAAAGACATCATGTTTGTTCAAGTAGAGGGTCAGTGAAAAAGAGGAAGACCCTCAATGAGGTGAATTGACACAGTGGCTGCAACAATGGACTCAAACACAGCAATGATTTTGAGGATGGTGCAGGACCAGGCACTGTTTCATTCTGTTGTACATAGGTTCACTATGAGTTGGAACTGACTCGAGGGCACCTAACAACAACAAAGTGTAGCCTGGCTCTTTCAGAAAGACAAATGGTAACTTAATTGCTCAGGCTATTTTCAGGAAACCACATACAAAGGCCAAATTTAGTTCTTTGTCCCACAGAGAACTCTGTTCATTTGCCTGTTTTCCACAAGAAGAATCCCTAAGTACATCACAACATCCGTGGCCCCATGAGGTTCACTTATGTATCACTCATGTATCATTTAGAAAGAGCATCTACCCTCTGTCCTCCATCTTGTGTCCATCCTGTATCCTCCACCTTGTATCCATCTTCCATCTTTTATCTATCTTCCATCTTGTGTCTTCTATCTTGTATCCACCCTCCATCCTCCTTTTTGTTTCCATCCTCTATCTTGTATTCGTCCTTTATCTTATATCTGTCCTCCATCTTGTGTCTGGTCTCCATCTTGTGCCTGGCCTCCATCTTGTGCCTGGCCTCCATCTTGTGTCTGGCCTCCATCTTGTTTCTGGCCTCCATCTTGTATCTATCCACCATGTTGTATCTACCCTCTGTCCTCCATTTTGTACCCATTCTCCATCTTGTACCCACCCTCCATCCTTCATCTTTTATCTATCCTCCATCTGGTATCAACCCTCCATCTTGTACCTACTCGCTTTCCTCCATCTTATGTCCACCCTCCATCCTCCATCTTGTAACCATCCTTTATCCTCCATCTTGTGCCCACTCTCCATCCTCCATCTTGTACCCACCCTCCATCTTCCATCTAGTTTCCACCATCCATCCTCCCTCTTGTATCCACTCTCCATCCTCCATTTTGTATCTGTCCTCTATCTTGTACCTACCCTTTATCCTTCATCATACATCCACCCTCATCCTCCATCTTGTAACTATTCTCCATCTTTATCTACCCTCCATCCTCCATCATGTATCCGTCCTCCATTTTTATCCACCCTCCATCTTGTATCCACCCTCCATCTTGTATCCACCCTCCATCCTCCATCTTATATCCACTCTCCATCTTATATCCACCTTCCATCTTGAAATCCTCTATCCCCCATCTTGTATCTGTCTTCCATCTTGTCTCCGTCCTCCATCTTGTGTCTAGCATCCATCTTGTACCCACCCTCTATCCTCCATCTTGTATCCATCTTCCATCTTGTCTCCTCCCTCCATCTTGTCTCCACCTCCCATCTTATCTCAACTCTCCATCTCACCCAGATGGAGAGATTCTGTCCCACCATATAATCATTAGAGTCCCTGGGTGAAAAGGTTGGAAGTTCAAGCCCACCCAGAGGTGCCTCAGAAGAAAGGCCTAGTGATCTACTTCCAAAAGGTCACAGCCATAAAAACCCTGTGGAGCACAGCTTTATTCTGACACACAAGGGGTCACCACGAGTCAGAATCAACTCCATGGCAATGCATGGGTGAGTACCTTAAACCTGGTGTTCTATAGGGTTCATGCATTCATTTCAGGCATTTATATAGGCAATTAGAGTATATGTGTTAACTACTATGATTGGGATGTGCACAAGGTGCTATAGAAAGGATTCCTGGTTGAGTTGATGTTAATGGTTAATGTAATCCTGGGAAATAAAAAGGAATTAATTAAAGAATAACAAGATGGAGTAGTAGGGGGAGGTAAGAAGGGCATGTTACATAAAAGAAATAGCACTGGCTCTTAAATTACTATAAGTAATACATTATAGCTAGGAAACAAAAATCAAGTGGGGTGTTTGGCTAAGTGAGCAATTGGATATACAGGTCTGAAGATCTTTTCTTTCCTTGATTCTCTTCCTACTCTTTACAGTTTTTGAGAGTGATCTTACCTACCCCATAATTATAATTAACTATACTAATAATGTCTTGGTGGTGGTGGTGGTTCAATGGTAGAATTCTCACCTTCTGTTCAGGAAACTAGGGTTCAATTCCTGGCCAGTGCACTTTATGTGCAGCCACCACTCGTCTGCCAGTGGAGGCTTACATGTTGCTATGACGGTGAACAGGTTTCAGTGGAGCTTCTAGACTAAAACAGAGTAGAAAGAAAGGCCCAGTGATCTACTTCCAGAACTCATCCAACAAAAACCATATGGATCACAATGGTCTGATCCACAACTGATCATGGAGATGGCCCAGGACTGGGCAGCATTTTGTTTTGTTGTGCAGGGGCTGACTCCAAGGCAGCTAACAACAACAAATAATGTCTGCTTTTCTAAATTAACATAAGACCTCTCTATTTAAACTCCAGACTCTTCAGTCAGCTGCCATTTAGATGTCAGTTTTTGGATGTCTCACAGGCACCTCAAACTGAAAATATCAGAATCTCTCTCCTCTGCTCTGCTCTCCTCACATCCTTCTATTCTTCTTCTTCCTCCTCGAGAATTCCTTTTCTTATCAAATGGTACCGCTATTTGCTGAATAACTAAAACCAGAAACTCGGGCATAGTCCTTAACTAATTGTTTTTTTCCCACTCACCTCAAATCAATCATTAAATCCTATGGATTTCACTTACGGTTTTAAATCCATCTCCACCTCACCATCCCCACTTACTGCTGATCCTCAGTTACCTTTGCCCTTAGGCAAATTAGGTGACCACTAGGTCTGGTGGGGGTCTGATAATGATTGATTGAGATCATGCATTGCAACAAGCCACACAAATTTACAGTTTGGAACTCTAAATGAGTATATGATGGTATAATGATGAGGATATTAGACTTCAATTATTAATGACCACCACTTATGGAATGCCTATGATGTGCCAGATATTGCACTAGGTACTTTACAAACTCATAAGCAACTTTATAAATTGAATAGTAGCTCAATTTGAAAAAGGAACTTAATCCTAGAAATATTAAAGAATTTGCCTGGCAAAGTAGCACAGCTAGTACAGCAAAGCTGGAATATAAAGCTAGGCTGTCTTGATTCTGAAACCTATGCTCTATTCACCACACAAGACATCTAAAAACAAAAATTGCCATCAAGTCGATTTTGACTCAGCAACCCTATAGGACAAGGTAGAACTGCCCTATAGGGTTTCTAAGGCTGTAAATCTTTACAGAAGCAGACTGCCACATCTTTCTCCTGCAGAGTGGCTGGTGGGTTCAAACTGCCAACCTTTCAGTTAGCAGCTGAGCACTTATTCCTGTGCCACCAGGGCTCCTACAAGACATCTACCATATTAAAATGATTATTACTATGTATAAAATGTTTCTAATGGGGAAAAACTTCTATGCTACAGGAAAAACAGAACCAAAAGTTAGTATTTTAATCCTAGGGTTTAATATTGCAATTCTAGAAAAGCAGTAATTTTTTTTCTGACCTGAGCCATGTCTATTCTGTCTGTACTATAGGAAATTGTTGTTGTTGTGGGCTGTCCAGTTGATTCCAACTCATAGCGACTCCATGTGATAGAGCAGAATTGCTCCATAGGGTTTTCCAGGCTGAAATCTTTACAGGAGCAGACTGACATTTCTTTCTCACTCGGATCCTCTGGGTGGGTTTGAACCACCATCCTTTTGTTAGCAGCTGAGTGCTTAACCATTGGCACCACCAGAGCGCTTTATACAAAATTACAATCTTAAATTTAGCCAATAAGGCACTATGAAGAAGATAATTTACAAGAAGTATACTTTCATAATAAATATAGCAGCTTAAGTGCCTTGAAATTGGAAACTAGTTTTTCCATGGTGGAGGAGCCAAAACGGAATATATATACATAGATGAGAAATAGCAGGGTACAGTCTGGCATCCTTAACTTTACTGAGACTAGCTCCCCCTTAAATTAGTCTTGCGAAAGTCAATAATAGAAGCTATTTACTGCCAGAAATATATTTAGAAAAACTGCCATTTATTATAATTAAAGTGATTTATTTGCTTGCTAGTTAATTTGGCTAAGGATTTTCTTAGAATTGAGGACAAACTGGAAATGAAATTTACGAATATATGCAATATTACATCATATTTCATATTCTGAGGCCTTTTTAAACTGTTATCAACTGTTTTTAAAATATCAGTGGTAAAAGTACCCTGTTTAGATACTGAAAATGCGAGTTATTTAAAGCAGAGCTACGTGTTGGGATTCATTCTAAAGCCAGTTATAAGTGGTTCAGGCATGGCTCTAGGAATTTAATAATGATCACTCATGAAAGGATCAATGAGGGACTAAATTCCATGAGACATTAAGGATTTTTCTGTTAGTCACTTATCAACTTGAAAGAGGCTCGGCGGTGATGGTTGCACTGCATATGCTTCATGAGCACAGAAGTCAAGGTGTTTTTGTTTCCTTGTTTGTTTTACTTATTTTCTGAGGGATAGGTGAAATTTTTCTATGACACTGAGTTTAAAACTGGATGACGCCACTTGTTTGCTATATGAACTTGGGGAAATTACCTCTCTCAGATTGAGACTCAAGTTTCCTCATCTCTAAAGTGGGGATAAAAATATTGGAACATTGATATGAATGTCTTGGAAGAAGTACAACCAGAATGCTCCTTAGAAGGAAGGATGGCAAGACTACGTCTTACATACTTTGGACATGTTGTCAGGAGGGATTGGTCCCTGGAGAAGGGTGTCATGCTTGGTAAAGTACAGGGTCAGTGAAAAAGAGGAAGACCCTCAACAAGATGGATTGACACAGTGGCTGCAACAATGGGCTCAAGCATAACAACGATTGTGAGCATGGTGCAGGACCAGGCAGTGTTTCGTTCTGTTACACATAGGGTTGCTATGAGTCAGAACTGACTTGACAGCACCTAACAACAACAACAACATTGATATGAAAATAAAATGACACAATGTACATAAATTGCTGAGCTAAGTATTTAAAACATTGATGACCCTTGTCAAATAGGCTGACAGATTTGGCCAGGGAAGAAACAACGATCCCTTTATAGATTCAGATACTCTATTACTTATACAGACAGCAAAAGCAAGATCAGCAATGCTGTCAGCTCCCCACATCCTATGTGCCATAGGACAACACTGAACCATAAAAGGCCAATGTCAGGCAGTACAAGTGGGTTCAGTGGTAGAATTCTTTTCTCTCTCTCTCTTACTTTTTTTTGTGTTAGAATTTTGTTCTACGTTTTTCTGCAGCTCTGTCTGGGACCCTCTGTTGTGATCACTGTCAGAGCAGTCAGTGGTGGTAGCCAGGCACCATCTAGTTGTACTTGACTCAGGCTGGTGGAGGCTGTGGTAGTTGTGGTCCATTAGTTCTTTGGACTAATCTTTCCCTTGTGTCTTTGGTTTTCTTCTTTCTCCCTTGCTCCAGACAGGGTGAGACCAGTGGAGTATCTTAGATGGCCACTCACAAGATTTTAAGACCCCAGACGGTACTCACCAAAGTAGAATATTTTCTTTATAAATTATGTTATGCCAATTGAACTAGATGTCCCTGGAGACCATGGTCTCCACAGCCCTCAGCCCAGTAATTTGTCAGTGGTAGAATTCTTGCCTTCCATGCAGGAGATCCAGATTTGATTCCCAGCCAGTGCACCTCATGCACAGCCACCGTCCGTCAGTGGAGATTTGCATGTTAGTATGATGCTGAAGAGGTTTCAGTGGAGCTTCCTACTAAAATGGACTAGGAAGAAAGGCCTGGCAATCTACTTCTGAAAATTAGCCAGTGAAAACTCTATGGATCACAACAGTCCACTCCCCTTGTGCATGGGGGCTGACTTGATGACAGCTAACAACAAGAAGTGGTGGGATACCTTGTCGTTGAGGAGTCAGTTTCATGCTGCAGGTAATCAGTTTTATAACCTGAAAATCTACCATAATGGAAGGAGGAAGGAGGCAAAAGTCCCATATCTCATCAGAACACAGGAGGTAATGAAAAACTGCCTCATGACAGCCTCCCAGGGGAGATAGGGTGATGGGTAAGAAATGATTGGTGACAGCCCCTCAAAATACTACCTGTTTTCCCATGTTCCAGGAGTATCACAGGGTGTGCCGCCAAAGCTGAGGTCAGCTGCAGTTAGGTTTAGCCTCGTCTGTATAGTCTGTTTGGATACGTACAAGGTCATCAGGGTTCTAACACACTGTTCCCCTATAGCCCTGAAGTGTAAACATAGGAAAGGTAAGGCAAATGCTTGAGTTATTTCCTTTTATTTACCAGTGTTTAGAATAATGTGCTACTTCCCTGGTATCCTCCAAATGTCATCAATGATGAAATTTAGTATAATTATAAACATATCTGTTTGAACATATTTGATGAGTTTGAATCAATTACAGTTATTATCCTTATTGATGCTCTAATCATCCAGTCTTAAGCCAGTGGGATCTCACTCAAGTTGGCTCCTGAGCCCTTTTGCATTACCCTAGTAATCATTTCTAGCTTCGTTGAGATATGATATGACAAGATGTGCCAGAATCATCGATTATATTTCCTGCCCCTAATATTGAATCACAATTTATTCAATGAACTCTGGTTTCCTTTTTATTGAAATATTATTATCTGGGTACTAGGTGTACTCATTTCTACTGAAATAGACATTTTTAAAGATATAATATTTCAGGATTTCATACTGATATTTCCAAATCAAATATAGGACTACAGTGTTTTTACTTAATCCCAGATATCTTGCCTCTGTATCTTTCTTCAGAAACTCTAGTTCTTAAAGATGTCAGTGAATCACTCATTTTCTTCACCTCACAATACACACAAAACAATCTTTGAATGACAAAACCAGCACTAACACCAGAAATATGATCTTAAAGCACTTTAAATATTTTTGTCCTTTTTCTTTGTCATTAGGCTGTATTCTACTTTTAAAAGACACAATACATTATGAATTAATACTGATATTTCTAATTTAAATTTAGTGTTACAGGTTTTTACTTAACTTCTCTGATTAATAAATTTTCTTCTCTTATACTGAAAAACCTATTTTTCTTGATGAGAATATAATTGGTTACTATGTGTGCGTGTGTATGCGTGTGTGTGTGTATGTATGTGTGAAGTTTCTCAGTGCTGGTACTAATGTCAATATCATTACTAGAAGTATGATTATTGGAAACACTTAAAGGTTAGCTGGCAGTTCTTTTTGTCAAATTACTTGTCTTAAAGTCCTTTAATATCTCTCTGTGTGGTTAAGCCACCAACTCAATACACACTTGGGTTTTATTTTTCATGTTGCTCTGCTCTCTGTTCTTGAGGATTATTTTGTTTCCTTTCCCCATATTGATACAGTGTTGTTTTATAATCATTTAAACAAGTACATACTTCCAAAGTCAAATATACAGAATAAGGAAAAATGAGAAGAGTCTAGCTTTCATCCCTGTCCTCTTCACACTGTTCGCTCTCTCCCCTCATCAGTACTTTAATTGATCGTTCTGTTAAGAATGCCTTGGTAGTACAGTGGTTAAGAGCTCGGCTGCTAACCAAAGGTTGTCAGTTTGAATCCACCGGCCACTCCTTGGAAACCCTATGGGGCAGTTCTACTCTGTCCTATAGGGTCACTAGGAGTCGGAATCGACTCGATGGCAATGGGTTTGGTATTTTTGGTTTATTGAGAATGTATTAATGTTGTTGTTGTTAAGTGCCATTGAGTTGGTTCTTATTCATAGCCGCCCTATGTACAACCCTACAAATACTGCCCGATACTGCACCAGCCTCGGTATCGTTGCTATGTTTGAGCCTATTGTTACAGCCACCATGCCAATCTATCTTGTTGAGGGTCTTCCTCTCTTTCGCTGACCCCTCTACTTTAACAACCATGATGTCCTACTCCAGGGACTGGTCCCTCCTGATAACATGTGCAAAGTACGTGAGACAAAGTCTTGCCATCCTTGCTTCTAAGGAGCATTCTGGTTTTACTTCTTCCAAGACAGATGTGTTCGTTATTTTGGCAGTCCGTGGTATATTCA
This sequence comes from Trichechus manatus latirostris, assembly GCF_000243295.1. Classification (NCBI taxonomy): domain Eukaryota; kingdom Metazoa; phylum Chordata; class Mammalia; order Sirenia; family Trichechidae; genus Trichechus; species Trichechus manatus. Next base: position 4,065,856 of record NW_004444015.1, read on the forward strand.
ATATTCTTTGCCAGCACCATAATTCAAAGGCGTCAGCTCTTCTTTGGTCTTCCTTATTCAATGTCTAGCTTTCACATGCATATGAGGTGATTGAAAATATGACCTACGTCAGGCGCACTTTAGTCCTCAAAGTGACATCTTTACTTTTGAACATTTTAAAGAGGTCTTTTGCAGCAGATTTGCCTAGTGCTGTGCGTCTTTTGATCTCTTGACTGCTGCTTCCACGGGTGCTGAGTGTGGATCCAAGTAAAATGAAATCCTTGACAACTTCCATCTTTTCTCCGTTTATCATAATGTTGCTTATTGGTCCAGTTGCAAGGATTTCTGTTTGTTGAGGCGTAATTCATACTGAAGGCTGTAGTCTCTGATCTCATCAGTAAGTGCTTCAAGTTCTCTTTGCTTTCAGCAAGCAATGTTGTGTCATCTGTATATCGCAGGTTGTTAAAGAGTCTTCCTCCAATCCTGATGCCCCGTTCTTCTTCATATAGTCCAACTTCTTGGATTATTTGCTCAGCATAAAGACTGAATAAGTATGGTGAAAGAATACGACTCTGACACTCAACTTTTCTGATTTTGAATGATGCAGTAGCTCCTTGTTCTATTCGAACGACTGCCTATTAGTCTATATATAGGTTCCACACGAGCACAATTAAGCGTGCTGGAATTCTCTTTCTTTGCAATGTTACCCATAATGTGTTATGATCCACATAGTTCAATGCCTTTGCACTGTCAGTGAAACACAAGTAAACATCTTTCTGGTATTCTCTGCTTTCAGCCAAGATCCATCTCAAATCAGCAATGATATCCCTCGTTCCACATCCTCTTCTGAGTCTGGCTTGAATTTCTGGCAGTTCCCTGTCAATGTACTGCTGCAACCATTTTTGAATTATATTCAGCAAAATTTTACTTGTGTGTGATATTAATGATACAGTTTGATAATTTCTGCATTCCATTGGATCACCTTTCTTTGTAATACGTGCGTATATGAAACTCTTACAATCGGTTGGCCCAGTAGCTCTCTTCCAAATTTCTTGGCATAGATGAGTATTTTCATATTCTTATTTTATTAGTTAACTTACAGCATACTGTACACACTTTTCCCCTCCTTTTTTCATTTAACAATATAGCTTGGAAACCACTCCATAACTCTATATGGAGATGTTGCTCATTATTTTTATAAATACTACATTATGTGAATGCACCACAATTTATTCAACCAATAATTTGGTTTTTGTTGATGTTGTTAATGGTATCTTATTAAAAATCATGATAGTGCCTAACTATTTAGTTATAATATATAGAAATACAAGACATTTTTGCATATAATAATATAGCCATCTATCAAGATATCCTCTATTTTTACTAATTTGTCCGAAGATTTTTTTAAAGTTGTATATGTATACAATCTTATTTAACAGCTTTGTTTCTTCTTTCGTATTGTAGGGGTTCAACAAGTGTAGGCTGAGAACTTTTGATTTTGTGAGGAATAGAATTGGACTTGTGAGAACATGATAATGTTGGAATACTCAAAGGGTTACAAACTCAGTGAAATTGTGGGAATGAAGAAAAAAATCTATTTACATTTAAATGAATGTGGCAAGGATTCTTATCTATCTGAATGTGGACTCAGAGTAGAAGAACAGCTTTCCCTGAGCCTTTGACATCATGGGCCTGCCCTCATATTAATTGTGAGTTTAAACTTTTACCTGCTGTTTATCTGGGAACTACCATGATGAGAAATTAATATAAAAACTTGCCTAAGTCCAATGATGCTCCCTGACAGAAGCAAAAGTAAAACCCCTCTGGAGGGATATACCCTCATACTAGAACACAATTAGGAAGAGTCAGCAGTCACAACAAAGAGAAAAATTAAACTTCACGTAATACTTTTATCCAATAGAAGTGATGAAATAAGCATGTTTAAAATGAGAGACATGAAAGAAGTAATCAGTACATTTCAAAATAATACTACGAGAGAGAGAAAGAGAGATAGATATGTCGATAGATTGATAGATACCCCAGAACATTACCAAAAAAAATGCAAACAACACCTCTAAAAATAATTTTTAAAATTATATCTATGGAAATTAAAACTCAGTAACTCAAAAAACCTGTTGCTGTCAAGTTGATTCTGACTCATAGCAACTCTCTAGGACAGAGTAAAACTGCCCCATACGGTTTCCAAGGAGCGACTGGTGAATTTGAACTGCTGACCTTTTGCTTAGCAGCTGTAGCTCTTAACCACTGCACCACCAGAGATCCTAAAAACTCAATAGACATTTTAAACCAGTAGATTAATCAAAGATGAAGATAAATTTTAAAAACTAAAAGTTCTGAAGAAATTTTCCAGAAAGAATAAAGTAGAGAAGTTTAAAGAGATTCAGTTACGGAGTAGAGATTTAAAGATTCAACAAAAGTATGATAATATCTGATATATATCTGTTAGGGCTTCAAATACTGTGAATATTTGAAGAGTTCATATTTGAAAACTTCCCACAATTGATGGAAAAAATGAATTCTCTGATGCAGGAAATATAGCAGGTTCTATGCAGAATAAGATAAAAATAAGGTTTGTATCTAGGTTTGTGTCCTATACACATTGAGGTGAAATTAGAGATAGCAGAGTCTAAGAGAATATCTTAAAAGACAAACCCTTACCAAGGAATAGCAATTTGAGTAAGAGGTGATTCTCAACAGCAAGAATTCTAGCCAAATGGCAATGGAATAATACCTTCAAAATACTGGGAGAGAATTCCAGTTTCTTGTTTGACATATAAAAATTTAGGAACTCATCAATCTCAAACTCATAACAAGAAAAAAAGCTGCACAAACTGAAAAACAACAATTCTTAGATCGACCTGAGAATTGGAGTCACAGGGAAAATTACTATACCCCAAACTGGAGAGACAGACAGGTGAATACAGAGAATCCAATTTGGTGAAGGTTTCACAACATGGTGAATGCAATTAAGGTCACTGAATTGTACACTTAAAAGTGGTTAAAATGGCAACTTTATATATATATATATTTTACCACAATAAATTTTTTTATGTGAAGGAGAAGTAGACACTCTTAGATGAACAAAATTTGACCTACCTTGCAAGAAATGGTAAAAGAAGTTTTTCAGAGAGAAGGAAAATGGTATCAGTCAGGAAGTCAAATCTCCATGAAGAAACGAAGAGCATCTGAGAAGGAATAAATGAAGGTATAGTTGATCTTTTAGTTTTCTTATTCGTAACGGGTCTAATAGATAATTGTTTGTTCAGAATAATAGTAGCAACAATGTATCAGGTCGCTATGAGTCAGAATCAACTCGACGGCAACGGGTTTTTTTTTTTTTTGTAGCTGGTGATTATAGCTTATGGATAAGTGAAATGAATGACAAAAATGTAAAAAGAAATTCAGGGTGGGGGAAGGAATTGGGAATAATGTGTTATATGGTACCTGTACTACCTGTGAAGCCAGAAAAGAAAAACAAAACAAAAAAAAACCAAACCCGTTGCCATTGAATCGATTCTGACTCATAATGATCCTATAGGACAGAGTAGAACTGCCCCATAGGGTTTCCAAGAAGCAGTTGGTAGATTCGAACCACCTACCTTCTGGTCAGCAGCCGCTCTCTTAACCTCTGTGCCTGCAGGACTCCAAGTCCTGACATAGGGTCTAGGAATCTGTACTTTTAGCAAACATCCCTGTCATTTTGATGCCAAGGTTTTTTTTGCACAGCAGTTTGGGAGGTATTGTTTTAGAAAGTAAAATTTGAAGGTAATTTGATGTCTTTCTAGTACCTTGTGTAGTTGGCATATATGTCCATGTTTCTCTTTTTCTATTGTTCCAAGTTTTGTGGCAGATAGCATATAAAAAACTTTTTCATTTGAACACCATTCTAACATTTTTAATTTTGCATTAAAATCCCATCCCATTCTCCATCAAGATGTTTAAAACAAAGTAAGTTTCAAGTCTACTGAATGATTAATGTGGGTCTAGACTACACAGATAGGTCAAAATGAAATAGATTGTCATAAACATATGCTGGGAAAATCAATTATAGACAGTATGCAGTAAGTCATATGTTTGGATATTAGCCTCTTTGCTGTGTTGCTAGCATTAGTTAAAATAATGAGACTAAATCCCCTTCAAAGAAAGTCAAGTCACACATGGATTTTTTTTTCAAGCTTAAGTGATTTGCTTCTTACTGAGACTTTACAAAATCTAAAGATTGAAGTACACAGCAACAAGGTCAGCAGCGACAGCTACTTTAGAGTGCTGATTTAGTAGAAAAGGTAAGATTCATCTAGTCAAGGAACTACCCAATTTCACTAACATCTGTTTCATCTGTGTATGATATAGTGTTAATTTTTCCCCCATGTATCTGTCAGGTTGTTGTGCTGTGGGGACTTGCATATTGCTGTGATGCTGGAAGCTCTGCCACCTGTATTCATATGCCAGCAAGGTCACCCATCGCAGACAGGTTTCAGCAGAGCTTCCAGACTAAGATAGACTAGGAAGAAGGACCAGGTGGTCTACTTCTGAAAAAAATTAGCCAGTGAAAACGTAATGAACAGCAGCAGAACTTTGTCTGATATAGTGCTGGAAGATGAGCCCCTCAGGTTGGAAGGCACTCAAAAGATGACTGAGGAAGAGCTGCTGCCTCAAAGTAAAGTTGACCTTAATGACTTGGATGGAGTCAAGCTTTCAGGACCTTTGTTTGCTGATGTGGCACAACTCAAAATGAGAAGAAACGGCTGCAAACATCCATTAATAATTTGAACGTGAATGTACAAGGTATGAATCTAGAAAAACTGGACATTGTCAAAAATGAAATGGAATGCGTAAACATCAATATCCTAGGCATTAGTGAGCTGAAATGGACTGGTATTGGCCATTTTGAATCGGACAGTCCTATGGTCTACTATGCTGGGAATGACAACTTGAAGAGGAATGGCATTGCATTCATCATCAAAAAGAATATTTCAAGATCTATCCTGAAGTACAACACTGTCAGTGATAGGATAATATACATACGCCTACAAGGAAGACCAGTTAATACAACTACCATTCAAATTTATGCACCAACCACCAAGGCCAAAGATGAAGAAATTGAAGATGTTTACCAACTTCTGCAGTCTGAAATTGATCGAACATGCAATCAGGATGCATTGATGATTACTGGTGATTGGAATGCAAAAGCTGGAAACAAAGAAGAAGGACTGATAGTTGGAAAATATGGCCTTGGTGATAGAAACAATGTCGGAGATCACATGATAGAATTTTGCAAGACCGATGACTTCTTCATTGCAAATACCTTTTTTTCACCCACATAAATGGTGACTATACATGTGGACCTCACCAGGTGGAATACACAGAATCAAATCGACTACATCTGTGGAAAGAGTTGATGGAAAAGCTCAGTATCATCAGTCAGAACAAGGCCAGGGGCTGACTGTGGATCAGACCATCAATTACTCATATGCAAGTTCAAGTAGAAGCTGAAGAAAATTAGAACAAGTCCACGAGAGCTGAAGTACGACCTTGAGTATATCCCACCTGAATTTAGAAACCATCTCAAGAGTAGATTTGGCACATTGAACACTAATGACTGAAGACCAGACAAGTTGTGGAATGACATCAAAAACATCATACATGAAGAAAGCAAGAGGTCATTAAAAAGACATGAAAGAAGGAAAAGACAAAAATGGATGTCAGAAGAGACTCTGAAACTTGCTGTTGAACTTTAGGTAGCTAAAACAAATGGAAGAAATGATGAAGTAAAAGAGCTGAACAGAAGACCCCAAAGGGCAGTTTGAGAAGACAAAGTAAAGTATTATAAAGATATGTGCAAGGACCTGGAGATAGAAAACCAAAAGGGAAGAACATGCTCAGCATTTCTCAAGCTGAAAGAACGGAAGGATTATACAGGAAAGATATTAAACGGCACAGGAAACATAAAAAGAAGATGGAAAGAATACACAGAGCCACTATACCAAAAAAAATTGGTCCATGTTCAACCATTTCAGGAGGTAGCATATGAGCAGGAACCAATGGGACTGAAAGCACTGGCAAAAAACAAAGCTCCAAGAATTGATGGAATACCAACTGAGATATTTCAACAAAAAAGATGCAGCACTGGAAATGCTCACTCATCTATGCCAAGAAATTTGGAAGACAGCTACCTGGCAAACTGACTGGAAGAGATCCATATTTATGCCTATTTCAAAGAAAGGTAATCTAACCGAATGTGGAAATTATCAAACAATATCCTTAAAATCACATGCAAGTAAAATTTTGCTGAAGATCATTCAAAAGCGGCTGCAGCAGTACATCAACAGGGAACTGCCAGAAATTCAAGCCAGATTCAAAAGAGGACGTGGAACTAGGGATATCATTGCTGATGTCATGTGGATCCTGGCTGAAAGCAGAGAATATCAGAAAGATGTTTACTTGTGTTTTATTGACTATGCAAAGGCATTCAACTGTGTGCATCATAACAAATTATGGATAATATTGCGAGAAATGGCGGTTTCAGAACACTTAATTGTCCTCATGAAGAACCTGCACATAGATCAAGAGGCAGTCCTTCAAACAGAGCAAGGGGATGCTGCATGGCTTAAAGTCAGGAAAGGTGTTTGTCAGGGTTTTATCCTGTCACCATACTTACTCCGTCTGTATGCTGAGCAAATAATCCGAGAAGCTGGACTATATGAAGAAGAATGTGGCATCAGGATTGAAGGAAGACTCGTTAACAACCTGTGATATGCAGATGACACAACCTTGCCTGCTGAAAATGAAGAGGGCTTGAAGCACTTACTGATGAGCATCAAAGATCACAGCCTTCAGTATGGATTATACCTCAACATAAACAAAAATCTTCACAACTGGACCAGTAAGCAACATCATGATAAATGGAGAAAAGGTTGAAGTTGTCAAGGATTACATTTTAGTTTGAGCCACACTCAGCACCCATGGAAGTAGCGTCAAGAAATCAAACAATGCATTGCACTGGCAGATCTGCTGCAAAAGACCTATTTCAAGTGTTGAAAAGCAAAGATGTCACCTTGAGGAGTAAGGTGCACCTGGCCCAAGCCATGGTGTTTTCAATTGTCTCATATGCATGCAAAAGCTGGACAATGAATAAAGAAGACCGAAGAATAATTGACACCTTTGAATTATGGTGTTAGTGAAGACTATTGAATATACCATGGACTGCCAGAAAAACGAACAAATCTGTCTTGGAAGACGTACAGCCAAAATGCTCCTTAGAAGCAAGGATGGTGAGACTTGGTCTCACATACTTTGGACGTGTTATCAGGAGGAATCAGTCCCTGGAGAGGGACAGCATGCTTGGTAAAGTAGAGTGTCAGTGAAAAAGAAGACCCTCAACGAGATGATTTGACACAGAGGCTGCAACAATAAGCTCAAGCATAACAATGATTGTGACGATCGTGTAGGACCAGGCAGTGTTTTGTTCTGCTGTTCATAGGGTCTCTAAGAGTCAGAACTGACTCGACGGCACCTAACAACAACAACAGTGTTAATTTTAAAGAGGTGTGTGTGTGTATTTTATTGCTTCCATATGTTTTGGAAACCAAATGGCTCTAAATTTATTGAAAGGAAATGGAATGAAAATATATATTCTATATCCTGCTCAATAGACATTTAGAAGAATTTCATTTCCTAAAAAGGAGTGATCTATCCACATGTAAGGAAAATAATAAGAGAAATTATACGTATCTGCAGCCAAAATGCAAAAAAAAGACCTTTTCAAAAACATGGTCATTTACAGAAAAGAGCTGGTTATTTTCAATATTGGGAAACATAATGTTGATAAAATAACTCATTTTAATCTCCAGAATTGGAAGTTGAGTGAGCAATCAAAAGGCTGGTTATTTGCTTTTGTATATTTTGTCAGCAATTAGAGTACATTGTCATCACACACTTTGTACTTTGGTTATAACTTCAAGTCTTGAAAAAATAGGTTCCATTTATATTAAAATGATTTATAAAGAAGGTTTAGAATATTATCTCACTAAAAAATTCATAATCATGTATAGGATCTAAATTACTTTCATGTCATAAAGAAAAAATGTGAAATATAAAGCTGAGGAGCATAAAAATAGAGATATATCAATCTGATTTAAATAAATCCAACAAACAACTATAAACAAAAGAAAACAGAAAAAAAATTAGACTCTTCAAATGTCTGAGGAATGAAAATTGTAAGTAATTGGAAAGCTGCAAGAGTAGCCACAAAACTGTTGATTTTCTAGGAAAATATAAACTACCAAAATTTACTCCGGGAGAAAATCTGAAAAGACTAGAATTATGAAAGAAGTTTTTTTCTTTTTTTTTTTATATTTTATTGTACTTCAGGTGAAGGCTTACCGAACAAATAGTTTCGCATGAAACAGTAGTACACATGTTGTTTTATGACATTGGTTAACAACCCCACAACATATTAACCCTCTGAATTCTCAACTTTTTTTTTTTTTTTGGTGAAAATACACATAGCCAAAGATACACCATTTCAAAAATTTCTACATACACAGTTCAGTGACATTGACTACGCTCTTCCAATTGTGCTGTTATTCTCACTTAAGATGAAGGCTTACAGAACAAAATAGTTTCTCATTTAACAGTTACTACAAATGTTGCCCTATGACAATGGTTAACAATCTCACAACACATCAACAATATCCTTACTCAACCTTGTGTTCCCTATCACCAGCTTCCTTGTCCCCTTCTGCCTTCTGGCCCTTGTCACTGGACTCCTGTACCTCGTTAGTCTCATTTGGTTTTACGGGGCTGTCCACCCCCAGGCTGAACAGTGAACCTCGGAGGTAACTGAAAGAAGTATTTTTTAAGTGTAGAATTCTTTTCTAAAATTCCATAGGCTAAGAAAGAGTCACCTATGAGTCATTTCATTTCTTCAAATAATAGATATTTTTCTATGCTGTTTAATCTCTTCTAGAGCATAAAGTGAGAAAGAAATTGCCGTAATACATCATGTGTAGTGAATATAACCATGGTAAAAATTTTAAGAAGCTTAGAAAAAATAATTTAAACTATAACTGGATCTTATTTATGATCATGCAGAATTGAGATACATAAATAGAATGTAAAGTATTTGAAGTTGAATTCAGCAATATGCTGAAAATAATATACACTGGATAGGGAGCATTTATTTTAGGAATGTAGCAATTGTTCAATATTTGGAAATCTATTAGTATATTCATAATATCAATAACAGAAGTAAAAAATAACATCAATTCAATAGATATTGAAATAGTATCATGTTGGGGAAGTTCCCTTTTATTTTTAGTCTGTTGAGTGTTTTTATCATTGAATCCACAGCTCACATACTTAATGGTGAAAGACCAAAAGCTTTCTCCTTAAGTTCAGGAACAAAATAATGATGTCCACTCTCACATCCTTTATTCAACATTGTACTGGAGGTTCTAGGCAGGGGAATTAGGCAAGAAAATGAAATAAAAGCTATCTAGATTGGAAAGGAGGAAATAAAACTATCTCTATTTGCAGATAATATGATCTTATATAGAGAAAACCCTGAGGAATCCACAAGGAAAAAAAAATTAGAGCTAAGAAGCCAGTTCATCAAAGTTGCAGAATACAAGATCCAGAACAAAAATTAGTTGTATTTCTATATACTTGCATAAAATTAAAAAAAATTCCATACAAAATAGCATCAAAAATGATAAAATATTTAGGAATAAACTTAACCAAAGAAGTGTAATACTTGTACATGGAAAACTACAAATCATTATCGCAATTAAATAAGACCTAAAAAAAGGAAAGACATCCAATGTTCATGGATTATGAAACTTAATATTGTTAAGATGACAATACTTCCCAAATATATCTACAGATTCAGTGCAATCACTGTCAAAATTCCAACTGCCTTCCTTGCAGAAATTAACAAACTGATCCTAAAATTCTTACGGAAAGTCAAGGAACTCGGAATACCAAAACAATCTTCAAAAAGAATAACATAGTTGGAGGATCAAACTTTTCACTTTCAATGTTGTTTTTGCTGTTAGGTGCTGTTGAGTCAGTTCCAACTCATAACGACCCTGTGTACAACGGAACGAAACACTGTCCGGTCCTGTGCAATCCTCACAATTGTTGCTGTGTTTGAGCCTATTGTTGCAGCCACTGAGTGAGTCCATCTCATTGAGGGTCTTCCTCTTTTATGCTGACCCTCTTCTTTACCAAGCATGATGTCCTTCTGCAGGGACTGGCCCCTCCTGAAAATATATGCAAACTATGTAAGACGAAATCTTGCCATCCTCCCTTCTAAGGAGCATTTTGGCTGTACTTCTTCCAAGACAGATTTGTTCATTCTTCTGGCAGCCCATGGAATATTCAATATTCTTCACCAACACCATAATTAATGCATCAATTCTTCTTTGGTCTTCCTTATTCATTGTCCAGATTTTGCATGTATATGAAGTGATTGAAAATACCATGGCTCGGGTCAGGGGCACCCTAGTCTTCAAAGTGCCATCTTTGCTTTTTAACACTTAAAAGAGGTCTTTTGCAGCAGATTTTCCCAATGCAATGCATCGTTTGATTTCTTGACTGCTGCTTCCATGAGTGTTGATTGTGGATCCAAGTAAAATGAAATCCTTGACAACTTCAATCTTTTCTCCATTTATCATGACGTTGCTTATTGGTCCAGTTGTGAGGATTTTTGTTTTCTTTATGTTGAGGTGTAATCCATACTGAAGCCTGTGGTCTGTGATCTTCGTCAGTAAGTGCTTCAAGTCCTCTTCACTTTCAGCAAGCAAGGTTGTGTCATCTGCATAACGCAGGTTGTTAGAGTATTCCTCCAATCCTGATGTCCAGTTCTTCTTTGCTCAGCATACAGATTGAAGAAGTATGGTAAAAGGATACAACCCTGACACACACCTTTCCTGATTTTAAACTACACAGTATGCTCTTGTCCTTCAAATGACTGCCTCTTGCTCCGTAGCCCTTGTGGCGCAGTGGTTAAGAGCTACGGCTGCTAACCATAAGGTCAGTAGTTCGAATTCACCAGCCGCTCCTTGGAAATCCTATGGGGGCAGTTCTACTCTGTCCTATAGGATCACTATGAGTCAGAATCAACTCTAGGGCAATGGGAGTTGGGGCCTCTTTTCTATTTACGGGCTCCACATGAACATAATTAAGTGTTGTGGAATTCCCATTCTTCATAATGTTATACATGATTTGTCATGATCCACACAGTCAAATGCCTTTTTGTATTCAATGAATCACTGGTAAACCTCTTTCTGATATTCTCTGCTTTCAGCTAAGATCCATCTGACATCAACAATGATATCCCTCATTCCGTGTCCTCTTCTGAATCCGGCTTGAATTTCTGACAGTTCCACGTTGATATACTGCTAACATCATTTTTGAATTATCTTCAGCAAAATTTTACTTGAGTGTGATATTAATGATATTGTGTGATAATTTCTGCATTCTGGTGGATCACCTTTCTTTGGAATGGGCACAAATATGGATCTCTTCCATATTTGTCAAAGGTATTGTCACTTTCAATACCTATTACAAAACCACAGAAATCAAAACAGTATTGTGCTGGCATAAGAAAAAGATGGATCAGTTTCTGCAAAATAAGGCAGATGTATAAAAAATGTTAAGGAGCCATAGAAATGTTAATTATTTGAATTCTTCTTAGAGTTTGTAAACTAAATGTTAAATAAGAAGCCCTGGTTGCACAGGGGTTGAGCAGTGGTTGCACAGGGGTTAAGACCTCACCTGCTAACTGAAAGGTCAGCAGTTCAAACTCACCAGCTGTTCCATGGGAGAGAGATGTGGCAGTCTGTTTCCATAAAGATCACAGCCTTGGAAACCTATGGGGCAGTTCTACTCTGTACTATAGGGTTGCTATGAGTTGGAATCGACTCACTGGCAACGGGTTTTGTTGGGTGTAAATGTTGAACCAGAGTTTGCGCAAATCACCAGAAATCTATATAATTTAATATGATCACATCAATCAAGACAGGCTAGGTTGTGCTGCAGTAACAAACAACGCCCAAGTCTCAGTGACTTAAAATAAGAAACTCATTTCTCATTCAGATGGCACATTCATCACTGTTTCATGGGGTGGAGGGGGGCTCTGCTATTGTAGTTACTCGGTCATCCAAGCTGTCAGAACAACCATCATCTTGTAACATGCTTGCCACTGTGCCAGAAAGAAGAGAAGACTCGGTGATGTCTTACATTATTAATTGAATGATCCAGTGAAGAAGTGACATAGTTATTTCTGTTCACACTCATCAGATAGAACTAGTTATGTAGGCTATACAGTCACACTGGATTCCCTGGGTGGTGCAGACAGTTAAGCACTGTTGAAAACTAAAAGGTTGGCAGTTTGAGTCCATTCAGAGGTACTCAGAAGAAAAGCCTGACAATCTCCTTCCAAAAAATTAGCCATTGAAAACCCTATGGAACACAATTCCACTGTGTAGTTCTCGGCATCCTGCCACCCCCAACCCCAGCTCCTGATGAAAGATGGAAGTGCAGTGCAGCTTGAATTGCTCCACAAATTTTCCAGCATTCACAGACTGGAGTAGGGAGGTGACATTCAACTCTTTGTGAGAGCACAGAGACTAGCCATTGCTGTATCTTCAAACACACACACACACACACACACACACACACACACACACACGCTTCAGGCACCTTAGTGCCCACACCTATCCTGGTTGGTTGCCCACCATAATGACCACATGTTAGGGCTAACTGGACTAAGTCTGAAGCTCCTGGACTTACGCCAGAACATTCCACCCCATTCACCTCTGCCAGTCTTTCTTCTCTTACAGTACACAAAGGCCCATATCTCAATATATCACAACATATTATTTCCTTGGCTTGAACAGAAAAAGGGAGGGCAATTTAGAGAAAAGCAAGAGATAAACTGTTAGAGATCTTAAAACTAGCATATTGTGAGATGTCCAAGGAGAGCTGGACAGAAGATTTTGTGAAGAGAAGTGAAATCGACTGAGGGACAGCTATATGAGGATTTTAGCACATCTGGTTGGAGAGGAGCAATAGGACAATTGTGATACTATGTGCATGGACCCTTTTTGTACACAGACATTCTGGCATGGAAGCAAAGATGAGGTGATGAATATAGGGGATAAAATTACATTGAATATACCCTTGTTATTATAGCAATGGTCTTTTTTTACTAGTGACACATCAGTAAACATCCGTTTTACCTCTATAAATTAGATAGGAAATAAAATTCCTTTTATATTTAGCACTGTCCTAAGGGAGGATAATGAGACGGACAAAGCCATCAAACAGATTAAAACCAGGAGATACGGTTACTCAGAATTCTTTGACTTGTTAAAGTCAAAGCAAAGTGGAGGGAAATTTGCACTAATTATATCAAGTGCCGTTGTTATCTGTTACAGCCCCACTGTCTTGTTGAGCTTTCACCTGGCCAGGTGACAAGCTTTTTTGTGTCACAAGTTGAATGTATCTGCCTTTCTCTTGTCTACCTGGAAGGTCTTTGAGGTTAAGCCCAGCTACTACCCAATATGCCATTAACTTACTTTATCACGTTGGGAATCTCACTTTTTTCCTTGCTGGGTCTTGATTTCCTGATTTCTTAAAAAAAAAAAAAAAAGGTTGAAATATGATTCAATTGAAATATGATTCAGTTGCTTTTATCCCAGGAGTTGGAGGATGGTGTGACTTTTGAGGAGCAATTTTTTAAAGGAAGCAATAATTCTTTTAAAAATAAAGGTACTGGAAAGAAAACCAAATAAGTGGTTAAGAGATAAACATCCTTGGGGGTCTTTAGATGAGGCCTGACGATAGGCTCAGAGGAAAATTAGGTGCTGCAGGATTATATTTACTTTTCAGGAAACAGCAGGAACCATTAAGCATACACCAAATGCCAGCTAACAACTGTTATTAATGAGAATTTAGCTGTAAGTTTTCACATTTCTTTGTAAAGGAAAGGTTAAAGCTTAATAAGATACCATGCCTGCGGAATTACCTAGTGGAAGAAATCACTTCAATATTATCAAAGTGTATAGAAATGTCTTACAAAATTATGATACCAGGTGAGCAAAAACCACCTCCAGAGGTTTTCACTGTTCTGTGCCAATGACTTGCTTGTTCTACATTATCTCCATGGAGACACCTTGCAGAATGATGCATTAAGCAAGTGTCAGGTTTCCCAAAGAAGGCCTTCTTTGTCAAAACTAGTGAAGCTCAGGCATTTAACAAAAAATGGAGCTCAAATATTAGCTACATCAATTATCAGCTGTAATGAGAGTTTACCTCACTGAGTTTCAATTTCCTTATCTACAAAATGGGAATAGCATCTACCTACCAGATTTGTGAAAATTATATATATATATATATATATATAAACAATGTATATATGTAATACGTAAAATTTTTTTTTATGTGTGTGTGTGTGTGTGTGTGTGTGGAGCCTTGGTGGTGCAGTGGTTAAGAGCTCAGCTGCTAACCAAAAGGCAGCAGTTCGAATCTACCAACTGCTCCTTGGAAACTCTTTGGGGCAGTTCTTATCTGTCCTGTAGGGTCTCTATGAGTCAGAATTGACTCCACTGCAGCGAGTTTGGTTGTTTGGTTTTATACAGAGTACCTAACATGATGGCTGTAGCAGATTAGGCTGTAGATTTTGATGCCCTGTTCTCTAGGAATTCTGTTGCAGCTCTGGGTCTTTCTACTTTTCTACCATAATAATAGCTGAGAGTGAGGGGAATCTAGGATGAATAGTGGAAGAGGGAGGGAGAAATTGAGTACCTGTTGCAGTCCGAAGATCAGCTTCAGTGACAGTGATTGTAGTTCATGTCACTAAACTGTCTCTTCCAAGTTTCCCCTCAGGAAGACAGAACCATAGGAACCATGGACGACGCTCCCCAAACCTGCCTGGAGAAGTAGATATGTGGTGTAGGGGGTGGACTATGGTGGTTATGAAAATGTACCACTCAGATCTCATGCTGTAAGAAACGTGATTAACTGATGGCCCAAGCCACTGTACCACTGGATCTACCACTACATTCCTGCTGAGGCCTCACTGCCTATGGGCTGCACTCAGCCAATAACTAAGCATGGTAGACGAACTAAGGCATGTGCATTGTGGAGGGACATGGACCTCCTACAGTGGGTGGCTTTGGCTTGAGCTCTCCCACTGACCTGGCTGAACCACTCTTGGACCTTCTCTGTAGTCCAAGCCTGTTTCTGCCCAATCCTCCTTCCTGAGGTGTCAGACCTGTTTGAAGGCTCTCCCCACTTTTTTCTCCCCCACTAAATTCTGTGCATATCTAATCTTGTCCTGGGGGTCTGCTTCTCAGCAGACCTTAACTAACGCAGCAGGCAAGCTTGGAAGTACAGGAAAATGAACCACCTCGTGGTCAGCTTTCAAACAATGGAGCTAAAAGTAAGAGGACAACGGCTTTGTCTTCCCATAATTTAGAGGGACAATTTTGAAGTATATTCAACGGTGTGGTTTTCAAAGTGTGATCCATTGACCCCTAGAGTTCTCTGAGAAAATTTCAGAGGATCCGTGAGGTCAAAACTATTTTTTTCCATTGTGTTGACATTTGTACTGATGGTGTAAAATCAATTGTAGGTAAAATTGCTGGTGCCTTAACACAAATCAAGGAAGTTTATTAGTCATAGTGTTCTATACGGCCATGCACTTTCATTAAAAAAAAAAAAAGTTTCACTTAAGTATGTTCTTGATGAAGCAGTAAAAATTATTAATTAATCATTGACCCTTGAATGTATGACTATTTAATATGTTGTGTGACAAAGTGGAAAGTATGCATCAAGCATTTCTGCTACATACTGAAATAAGATGGTTGTCCTGACGGAGAGTGTGCAATTCTTAAGTTACAAACTGACCTAGCTACTCCTTCATGAAACACCATTTTTTACTTGAATGAATGACTGACAGAAAAACTACGACTATTCAGACTTGGTTATTTTGCAGACATTTCCTCAAAAATAAATGAAATGATTCTGTCACTTCGAGGAAAAAAAGAAATGACAGTACTTGCTGCCAATGATGTTTGACAATTCAAGTGAAAATTAGACTTTTGGAAATTTTGTATCCATCACTATGACCTTCATAGCTTCTTAATACTTAAAGCCTTTTCTGACGAGACAGGTGGTGATACTAGCAAATGTGAAACAGTATTTCTCAAATGGCCTTGCAGACATTACAAAATCATGCATGGGTTAAAAAAATTAAAAAAATAAAACATCTAACATGCAAAATGTTCATTGACATGGTTTCAAAGTTCAGATTTCACATCACAATTACCTTTAAGAAACACCTGCTTGTTGCGTTTTGTTGTAGTAATAAAAAATATCCATAAGTATTTGAAAAGGCAATTAAAACACTCTTTTTCCAACTAGACATTTGTGTGAAGCTGAATTATCTTCATATACTTCAACCAAAACAGCTTATCACTACAGATTAAATGTAAAAGCAGATATGAAAATCCAGTTGTCTTCTATTAATGTAGAAATTAAAGAGATTTGCAAAAATGTAAAACGATGCCACTGTTCTTGCTACATTACGTTTCACTTTGGAAATATATTTTTTCATAAACTATGTTATTTATGGTAACATGTAATAGATTTATTACTG
>NW_004444015.1:4086273-4122646 GCF_000243295.1 Trichechus manatus latirostris
ATTTGATGTTCTAGGGTTTCAGGATTGTTGATTCTCTGTTTGGCTTAGTTTTTCGGATCTTTGTTGTGGAGGGACGGCGTGGTGCTTCTGCCTAGACCGCCATCTTGCCGGAGTCCCTATTTTGTAATTTTTGTCATGTTAATTAATTTCTAATATGGTAAATAGAAATTGATATAACCTCCTTAAACAAAAGCTCTTTATGGTCCTCAGTAATTTTTAAAAATGTAAAGAAATTGTCTTACTTATCTAGTGCTGCTATAACAGAAATACCACAAGTGAATGGCTTTAACAAAGAGAAGTTTATTCTCTCACAGTCCAGTAGGCTAGAAGTCCTAATTCAGGGTGTCAGCTCCCAGGAAAGGCTTTTGTCTCTCTTTCAGCTCTACAGGAAGGTCCTTGTCATCAATCTTCCCCTGGTCAAGGAGCTTCTCAGCACAGGGACCTGGGGTCCAAAGGACGTGTGCTCCTGGCTCTTCTTGCTTGGTGGTAATGAGGTCCCCATGTTTCTCTGCTCACTTCTCTCTTTTACATCTCAAAAGAGATTGACTTAAGACACAACCAAATCTTATAGATTCAGTCCTGCTTCATTAACATAACTGCCACTAATCCCACCCATTAACATCATAGAGGTAACATTTACAACACATAGGAAAATCACATCAGCTGACAAAATGGTGGACAATCACACAATAATGGGAATCATAGCCTAGCCAAGTTGACGCACATTTTGCAGGGGGACACAATTCAATCCATAACAGTGGTCCTGAAACCAAATGTTTAAAAACTGCAGGTCTAGAACATTGCTCTTAATCATTGCATAATATTACAAAGCATAAGCATACCATTATTGTCTAACCATTCTCTTATATGTGCACATGTAAAATATTTCTCAGCCTTTGCACACTTGCAAACATCGTTTTTATCTTTTAATCTATGGTTTGCTTAGACTATATGAAAATACTGCTGCAACTTCCCACGTAATTGTGATTTTAGACTTCAGAACTGGACATCTCTTCTTGGTAAGTATCCAAAAAGATAAAACATAAGATTATCCAGCTAACCTCCTTCACAGTCAACCCATGGCATACTTTTGTAGCATAGAAATTTTAGACTAGCTCTGGACTCTGTTTTTCATGTATAAGAGGTTCTACATCCCTGAATTAGCAAGAATATAATTAATAAAACCTTATGGATAAGATCCATTTTATGGCTTTGTCAAAGCAATCAAATTTTGTTAGTTGTGTATGCATGAATTATAGAATAAAAAAGTGTACAGAGGTTACCTATAGTTGCTTTCTTTGGAAGTAATGAAAATATTGCTTTAAAAACATGCTGTATAGCATGTAACATTTGGAGATACCGATTTTAAATTTCAAACAGAAAATTATCAGTTAAGGTATGGAATAGTATTGTTTGTTTTCCTAAGGAGCAATATAGGTGAAAAGTTTAGTATAACATATATTTGAGAAAACAAATAAAAGCCTCCCATAAATATGTTTTTCCAGATTTCTTAATTTGAGCTTTCTATTATCAAAAAAGGAGTGCCCCAGCAATCTGTTATTTCTCTATGCTTTTGAATCTATTGTTTAGAAGGACTGTCTTGGCTTTATGGTGGAACATTTATCATTTTGTTTTCATTTCTAGAAAATAAGTCTGTATTCAAACAAAATGTATATACAAAATGATGTGAAAATATTTGGGCTACTGGGTAAGGTTTTACAAATGCTTAGCTCAGTTTTTAAACATTTAGGAAAAAATAGCATTGGGTCTAGCCAAAGTAATAGAAAATGTAGGCCGTAAGTTTGAAAACTGTTGAAAATTATGAATTATATACCACTTGGAATAAATTATCTCATAGAACTTTAAAATACATATAATATCAATTAAGCCTTACGTTACTTTTTCCTTAGGGCTCTTGTTTAATTATTTGGATGCAAATGTGTACTATTTAAAAATGACTTTTTGATTTTCGTTAATGTGCCAAAAATCTTAAAAATAAAAAAGGGAAGACCATTTGAAGATAAAGCAGTTTATTTTTCTTGAAGAGATTAAGCAGGCAACTTTTAATCATGGTTTATGCATTTGCTTTTTTAGATTTGTGGTATGGGGTCAACTTCAGCCTAGCCTAGCTAATATTCCCACAAGTTCATTTGCTCAATCAGTATTCACCGAGTGCCTATTTTATGCAAGGCATGGGGCTAAGGCTATGGGAGCATAAAAATGAGCAAATAAGACACTGTCCCTTCCCTGAAGGAGCTCACAATCTAGTGCATGAGATAAGGCAATTTAACAAAACAAACTCAAGCAACCTGTAACATAAGATGGGAAATAAATACCATAAAAAGTACAGAAAAGATGGAGTTGCAAACAGATCTAAACCTAACTGGTTTTTCTCAACTATTAGGTGTTTTTTGGTCAAGTGAAGGTCAAGGGTCTCCTTCCCCACAACCTTGATACACTGGTATGCTACAATACAAGTAAATCTCAGTCTGCATTTTGTCACATACACATTTTTTAGCAGCCAATTCCCAGTCATTCAACCTGTTCTGTAAGCTGGATGAAGCCCCAGATCTCTGTCCGTTTGGACACTCCACAGACATCTTACATGACAGGGTCACTTAAAGTAGATGTGGAATAATCTAGTGGCAGAATTTAGCTAAACTTCTAGCACTATGTGGCAAAACAATCCTATGCAAATACCTGGAAATATAAGCAGATGGAGTCTTAGGCCGAGAGATCCACTTCAAAGAACATAAACTACGGGCCTACTACATTATTTTATTCTGCTTATTCAAGAGTGGAGAGGCCTGGTCAATATTTCTAGGCAATCCATTATCTGCAATGATTGTTATTTCATGGATGAAAACTCCTATCTAAAATTTGTTATGCTGATTAGCAAACCCACTATTACAGATCTGATATGAAAAAGTTGAAAGATTGTAGTGGCTCTGAAATGTGGGCTTCTGATCTTAGTCTTTTCACTATAGCGAGCTATTCCTGGGGTGGTTCAATAACTTCATTTGTTAACTAACTAATTTAACTAATCAGGCAAAAAAAATTAATGGATGAAGTCACTAATTATATATATTATATATATTTTATATATATATATATATACTCAAACTATTTATTCTGTTCTGAGTATTTAAAATAATTATAAATAATATAATACATAGCTTATAAATGAAGAGTCTATTTCAAAAAGGCCTTACTAACGTTCACGTGTTTCATGAGCCTTTTAGGTTCTCCTATACAAGGTAAAATTATAAAGCAAAGAAGTATACCAATGAATTTGGTCCCTCTCAAACTGGCAACCTTTGATGCCTTTTAACTATTTTAAGGATGCTATCATTTATTTAAACACATTTGGAGTGACTTTTCTGCAGGATATGTCTTCAGAACCAAATTCTGAACAATGTAAATAAAATAATTCACCTGACTTTATAACCTCATAACATGTTGAATCTAAATCAGTATCATCCCACCCTTTTCACCATATATGGCTCAAATATCTATCTTTCTTTTAGAAAGTCAAATCTACAATTGAAAGATGGAGATTTCCCACTATTCTGATTCAATATGGTGGCTTGAACATATGTTTTTACCTATACTCCCTTATGAAAACCACACAAACTCTATTATTTAATAAATATTTAGAGTACCTATATGAGCCAGGGATTATTCTAGGAAGTGAATGAAGCAAAACTGGACAACATCCTAACCCTCATAATGCTTATATTCTTGTGGGGATTTAAAAAAGAGTACAAACCCAAGCAGTCATCCTCCCCTGAACTCCAGACTCATATCTAACTGCCTGCTTGACATCTCCCTTTGGCTGTCTTCTAGAAAAAAACTTAAATTAACATCTCCAAAAGCTCTTGATCTTTCTCCACACCCACTGAATTTGGTCCACTTAAGGTCTCCCCATCTCAATGAAAAACAATTCCATCCTTCTAGTTGCTGAAGACAAAATCCTTATGTCATTGTTGTCTTCTCTTCCTCTCAGTTCCTGCATCCAATCCATCAGCAAATCCTGTGCATTCTACCTTCATAATATACTCAGAGTCTCACTGTTTCTCACATTGTCCAGTGCTACTATCCTGGTCCAAATCAACATCTCTCACCTGAATTATTGTAATAGCTTTTGAATGAACGGGCTTAACTGCTTCTGCTATTGCCCTCCCTTGTCAGTTTTCAAAACAGCAGACCAAAGAGATCCTACAAAAATGTAAATCAGATCAAGCCATTCGTCTCTTCAAGACTTTCCAATGGCTTTCTATCCACCTAAAAGAAAAGCAAGAGTTCTCATAATCGTGTAAAATACCCTAGACTAGACTGAAGTTGACCCCACAACATTAATCTAGGAAAAGTAAATGCATAACCATGATTGAACACTGCCTACTTAATCAGTTAAAGAAAAAGAAGCCACTTCATCTTTAAAGGTCATACATTTTTATTTTCAAGATTTTTAGCATATAAATAAAGATTAAAAAGTCATTGTTAAATAGTACTCACTTGCATCCAAATAAAGAAAAACACTAAGAAAAAAATAACATGACTTAATTGGTATTATGTATATTTTAACATCTCAGAGAAATGTAGAATATCATTAAGTGCACCAACTTACATGTAATGGGAGTACCAGAAGGAGTGGAGAGAGAAAAAGGATCAGAATTATTCAAAGAAACAATAGCTGAAAACTTTCTCAAATCTGATGGAAAACATTCGTCTCCACATTCAAGAAGCTCAGCAAACTCCAAGTCAGATAAATGCAGAGATCCACAAACAGACGCATCATGGCAAAAATGTTGAAAACCAAATACAAAGAATAAATTTTGGAAGCAGAAAAAGAAACATGACTTATTAAGTACAAGGTAATCTTAATAAAACAACAGCTAACTTCTCATCAGAAACAATGGAGGCCAGAAGACAGTGGGTAGGAACAAAGTGGTATTGAAGTAAGGAATTGAGACCAGATGGACATGTTATCACGAAGGATCAGTCCTGAAGAAGGACATCATGCTTGGTAAAGTAGAGAATCAGCAAAAAAGAGGAAGACCCTCGATGAAATGAATTGACACAGTGGCTGCAACAATGGGCTCAAACATAGCAACGATGGCACATAGTAAGTATAGTGCAGGACCAGGCAGTGTTTTGTTCTATTGTACATAGTGTTGTTATGAGTCAGAACTGACTTGACTGTACCTACCAACAATAACAACAACAGAAATTAAATATATGAGAGCATACATTTTTCAAAAATCAGTACATAATTTGGAAGGTAAAGTTGAGGAAATCTCTTAGAAATTAGAGCAAAAACAAAAATTTTAGAGTAGAAACTTTTTTGTTTTAAAAAATGTAGAGGATTATGTCCGAAGATCTACCATCTAAGTAGGGGCAGTGGTGGTTCAGTGGTAGAATTCTTGCCTTCCACTTGGGAGACCTGAGTTTAAATTCCTAGCCAATGCACCTCAAGCCCAGCCACCACCTGTCTGTCAGTGGACGTTTGCGAGTTGGTTTGATGTTGGTGACAGATTATCTTGGCTTTCATTTCTGTAAAAATGTCTTTATTTCACCCTTGTTTGTGAAAGAGATGGGGCCCTGGTGGTGCAGTGGTTAAGAGCTCGGCTGCTAACCAAAAGGTCTGCAGTTGGGATCCACCTTGGAAACCCTATGGGACAGTTCTACTCTGTCCTCTAAGGTCAGTATGAGTCGGAATCAACTTGACAGCAACGGGTTGGTTTGTAAAGGATATCATCATTTAACACAGAATTCTGGCTTGACTTTTTTCTTTTGTCTTTTTAATAGCGTTCAATTTTCTTATGGTCTCAATAGTTTTGGATGAGAAGTTAGCTAATTTATGTCTTTGTTCCCTGTACTTAAAATGTCTTTCTCTCTCTCTGTCTACTTTAAAGATTTTTCTCTGTCTTTGGTATTCAGTAGTGTGACTAGATAAGACTAGTGGTGCATGCTCATGCATGCAC
This sequence comes from Trichechus manatus latirostris, assembly GCF_000243295.1. Taxonomy (NCBI): domain Eukaryota; kingdom Metazoa; phylum Chordata; class Mammalia; order Sirenia; family Trichechidae; genus Trichechus; species Trichechus manatus. Next base: position 4,092,258 of record NW_004444015.1, read on the forward strand.
TTGCATGTTAATGTATCCTTTTGGGGGTTCACTGAGGTTTTGTAATCTGTAAATTGATTATTTTCACCAAATTTGGGAAAATTTCTGACATAAACTTTTCAATATTTTCTTAACTTTATCTTCCAAATTATGTATTGATTTTTTTTAAAAATGTATGTTCTCATATACTTAATTTCTAAGCTGTATTTATTATTCTCTGAATGTTCTGTTTTAAAGAACATTTTTATTTTTTTTATCCTCATTCTACAAATCGAATCAAGGTCATACATGTAATACATAGCAAAACGAGGACTAGAAGTCTTCTGTGTTTTGAGATACTTGAGAGATTTTTGCTACCCACTGTCACTCTTTTCTCACAGTTTTTCACGGACCACCAGCATCTGAATCTCCTGGGATATTTAAGTTGTAAATTCTGGGCTCACCCAACTGAGATATCAATTTAGGAAGTCTGTAGCTGGGCCCAGGAATCTAAATTATTAGCAAGCACCCCAGTGCTCTCTATATTCGCTGAAGTTTGAGAAGTCTGGTCTATAACTACCCCAGGAGTGACTACTTACAAAGGGGATGGGATAAAGAGCCACTGGCAACACAGAAGTCACCTTTGTGTAAACTACAAAAAGGACCTCCCTACCCTGAAGAATTCTAAGTGCCCATTCCTTCCTATAACCAGGGCCAGGACTTAGAAAGAAGTGGAACAACAGGATGTCAGCAACCAATTCTCTCCTGGACTGATGCCTCTTGCAAGGAAAAATCAACAAAAATATTTAGAGGAGAAAGCATTTGCATATATAAATTCTGGTATTCATGTTAGCAATGATAATGATGATTTGATGACTTCCCATTCACAGTTCACTGTAAGCTGGCTAAATATACTCTGAAACCAGTCACAGTAGAACATGGTCAAATTTCATAAACCAACAAAGAATACAACCTGTTTAGCGGAAACTTTCCAACTGCTTCATAGCTTGTGTTAATCCATCCTTTCCCTACTTCTCTGTTTAGATTTTGGGGTTACTGATAGTCCCTTGCTTAAATACTTCAGTATTTCCAGAACTATATTTAAGTGGTGCCCAACTTCTCAATTGAATGAAAGTTTGTTGGATATAAATCTTTTCAGTTTGTATTCTCTCATTATCACATGCAGTATACACCTGTGACTTTTTGGCAATGCCTTTGATTTTAGCTGGATAAAAAAAAAAGCATTTGTATATTGATGTTGCTGTACATGTTTTATCATTTGTATAATGTTCTTGATATCTTTTTTTTTTAATTTCCTCTCAGTTAGCTTCCCTTCAGTGACCCTGTGGGGTCCCAGTGCACATATTTCAATATCTGGCCAAAGAAAATGTACACTTGAAAGAAGAGTGTAAAAGGACAAAAAAATACCAAGAGTAGAACTCCTCTTAGAAATTTTTAGGTATGTTAGGACATTTAGTAGAATAGTTTTTTTGTTCCCCCAAATTCCTTTCCTAAGCGTTCAGACTGAGTGGGTTCCTTTGGATAAAAGCCAGCTAATCGGGTTACTTTTTTTTTCCCCTGTAGAGAATATAAGATGGAACTCTAAAATTTTCCATTCCTTTGACCTGAGCATGTGAGACACATATAGTGTTAGTGTTTTATATGGTATATGTGAAATAATACTGTCCTGCTTGTGTTTGCCCTGTCTGCAAAATACAGCTATAATCTGACTAGTTCTTACAGCCTCCACTGCTGCCACCCTGATCTGAGTCACCATCACTTCTCACCTGGATGACCGCCACATCCTGTTAACTGGTCTCCCTCTTTCTATCCTTGTTCCTCTTCAGCCTGTTCACAGTAGAGCAGCCAGATTGATCCTACTAAAGTTGAAGTCAGATCATATTCTTCTCTACTCAAAACCCTTTGATGGCTTCGCATCTCATTCTGAGTAAAAGTCAAAATATGAGTGGCCTCCATGGCCCCAGAAGATTTCCCCATACCTTTACATCTCTGATCTCATCCCCTACCGCTCTTCATCTACCTCTGCCTTCCTTGCACACCCCATGAATGCATACCTCTGACTCAGGACTTTTGCAATTGCTGATCCTTCTGCCCAGGCAGTCTTTCCCTGGTTGTCTTCATGGTTAACGCCCTTACCTCTGCAAGGTCTCTGCTGAAATTTCAACTCCCATTCCTACTACCAGCATTCCCTATCTCCTTTCTTTGCTTCAAAAATTTCCATAGCCTTATCACCAATTGACATGTTACGTATTTATTTGTTTATTGCTGACTCCTTCCTATTAAAAAAAAAAAAAAAACTCCAAGAGGCCAGGAATTTTTGGTCTGTTCACTGCTCTATCCCCAAAGCCTAGACTGATGCCTGGTATATAGTATTTGCTCAGGACTACTTGTTGAATGGATGGACAGATGGATGGATGGATGGATTGATCAATGGATGCTTAATAGTAGGTATATCAAGATTCTTGTTTTCAGGATGTGGCCAGTAGAACATTGTATATTTGCCTATTAGCTGCCTTTCTAAAAAACTGTCAAAAATCCTCATCAGGGGTTGTAAAAATGGCTTAGTGCAGCATCTGACCTCCTCTAACTTTACAAGGGGGAAGGAGAACCAAGGTCAACAGCCCAAGGCTGATTCCTATGAGGCGGGGGTCAGATATGCCTCCTCTCTCCGCCATCTTTACCAATTCTGACGCCAACCATCCCTCCCACGGCACTCTCTACTTCTCTACTGAGTTCGATAATTCATTTCAGTGGCCACACAGAACTCACAGACCATACTCACAATTATGGGGTTTATTAGGGAAGTAACAGGTTACAATTCAGGCTCAGGAAAACTCAGGATACAGTTCTTCCATCAGGACAGCCTCTTCCCAGCCATGCTCGTAGGCACGCCTCAGTCTCTGCCCAAAGGTACTCAGCTTTCTCGCTCCGTGGGCGGGGAAGCTCACTGCGCCATCTCCTACGGGTCTCTCCTGTCGATCTCTCCTTCTTTCATGGTAGTGGTGAGCACTTCTCTCTTCCCCACCTCTGAGGTGTTTTATTTCAAGCCCAGCGGGATGCAAAACTGACCAGTCCTTTGGTAGGCTACCTATCTGCACATATTACCCTATCTGCACAGTCTCACCCAATCACTTGGGTGGGAGTTACAAGACCATGGCTAGAAGGGCCATATTAAGTAATTCGTTACACTGCAGGGGTGTTAGTTACAATTCTGAGTGTCCCCCCAACCTGACCCTCAGAAACACTTCCACCCTCATGCCATCCCTTTTTAAATATTGGAAAATAAACACAACACACGTCCTTTGAAAAAGATTCTCTTCCTATCTTCCTCTCTCCATTCTTCCCAACACAAATAAAACCTTGCATCTGGGTAAGTAACATTTGTAGTTATCCAAATCTCTGTCTTCATGTGCTTTCTAACCCTCACAATCTCATGCACAGGTTGAGTATTTAATCAGTTATCATTTAGAGAGCAACTGAATCATTTTGGTAGTAGAATTTCTTGAGAGATAATGAAAGTTAAAAAAGAACCAAGCATTTTTTTTAGCCAAAATTAGAAAGTTGGGAAATGGCACAAAACACTACTTCTTGATTTTAGTGAAGGCTTTGGTTTTGAGCATTTAGCAGAACTCTTTCTGTGTGCTCATTTCATTGCGTTCTTTAATGGGATGTGTAATATGGCAGTGCCCTTGGAATAGAGCCCTTGGTTACTGTTGCTAAAATAAACTGAATCAAAAAAAGACAAACTTCTCACTTCAGGATCTATGGAAATATGAAGATAGAATACATTCATAGACTACACTTTACACAAAACACATAGACGCAACAAATATTATAACTGAGTTATCATCTAGTACAACCTCTTTATTTTGAAGTGGTTGAATCTGAGGTTTAGAGAGGAGAAGTGTTTGCCCAAAGGTCTTTCATATAGGTTGTCTCATTTGATGCTCACAATTTAACCCTATTAGGTATGTAGAGCTAGTATCTTTAGCCTTAATTTACAGACAAGGATTTTGAGGCTTAAAGGAATAGCATGATTGGGAGAAAGGAAGTGATGAATTCTGGTTTTTATTCCTGATTCTGCCTTCTAGCCTTTCCTGCATAACCTTGGCCAAGTCCCTTCCACATTAGTGGTTTCGATTTCCTTATCTGTAAGAAGTTAAAAGAAATGACTTTCTAACCTTCTTATGTTATGATTCTACAACTTGCTCATTGTAACACAGTCAGGTCTTGAATCCAGTTCTATCTGACCTCAAACCCTCCACATTTCAGTATACCTACTGCCTCTTTGTACTTGGAGCAGGGATGATCTTTATTCTATTGGGGGAATAGAACAAAGCAGGGGACTGCATATATTTGCATCCGAAGGTCCATATGTCAAGCTTGACACCATATGATTTCAGAATGGGGAACCAACAAACTCTTTTTTTTTGTTGCCTGTAAAATCAAACAACCATATTCAGACATGCTGCCCTTGACCCAGATGTGATGAACAGATGGTACAAATCTCTCTTTGCAACGGAGTAGGGAAGCATCTGCAAAAACAACATTTTTACTTTCAAAGGAAGGGAGGCCATTATTTCAGCCCCTTATCTGAACAGAGAAATTTCACCCTTAACATTTTGTTTTCAGAAAGCAAAGTATGTGTCCTATTGTCCTGCTAGTGTCTCCTGGGAAACAAACAAACAAACAAACAAAATACTACAACATAGAGGACACCATCAATGAATGGAAATTTCTATGTGTGAAGAATTTATGGACCATATCAGAATGGCTTTAGCACTACGTGATTGAGGAGAGTTGTAGAACCATTGCTTACGAATGTGATGAGATATACCATGTCGCAGGAACCAGCCAGACCTAGGTTCAAATTCAGGCTTGGTCATTTATAATTTGTGCTTCCTTGGGCAAGTTATTTGTCTTTGTACTTCCCAGTATACAAACAGAATCTAGCACAGAGTAAACACTAAATACATGTCTAAGGAATGAATGAAGTTACCTTTTCATTTGGATTCACCATCTTTCTCTGTAAAATAGAAATAATCATTTCTGCCTGCCAGTGCTATTGTGAAGATTAAATGACAAAAAGTATGTTAAGTTCTTAAGCCATAAGAGGAACTTAATTAAATTTAGTGGCCTCTTAATGCCCCCATTTGGTGATGGAGAAATACACAATATTACTGTAAATAAAAAATGGTGTCATCTTTTAATATTCAATATAGAAGATATTATACACTTCTGTTGCAAAACTGGTTGAAAACTGCCTGAACAAACAAATATTATTTGGCTTTTTAATACCCTTGTATATGCTTCACCTTCTCTCTTTTATTGTTTTAGTTTTGGGGAATTCTTATTGGTGTTTTATATCAGTTAGGATTTAATTCAGCTGCATAACACAGCAAATCCAAAATACCACTAACTTAACCAATAGAAAAGTTTATTTTTCTCTCATTAAAATAATTCTGGGACTACACAGTCCAGGACTGGTCTTGCAATTCTGAAGTCATCAGGGACTGAGACTTCATCCCTTTTTCTGTCTCACCCTCCTAACATGGTCTAAAAAAGCTTCTTAAGCTCCAGCCATCACATCTGTGCTCCAGCATTAGAAGGAAAAAGGGAGCTTATACAACAGACTCACTTATCTTTGAAGAGCCTTCTTGAATTTCCAACAGAAAACTTTCAGTTACATTTTATTGGCCAAAACGCAGTCCTCTGCCTGTTTTAGCTGCAAGAGAGGTTCAGAATTGTCTTCTAGTGAAGCACGTTGATACAGCAAACAAGTTAGGGGTTCTGTTACAAAGGAAGAAGAAAATGGATGTCGGGTTAGCAACTAGACATCTCTACTACATTATTACTGAAGGAACTTGAGAATGGTCAGAAGAGAATTAAAAAAAAAATGCCTAGTGGACAGCTGGCAGCAACTCTATGGTTATACATTTTCCCATAATCCTTTTCCCACATCAGGCTTATTTCAGACCACTTGAGTTTGTCCACCTACCTCTGAAATTTAAAAAAAAAAAAAACTCACTGTGATGGCAAAATATTAATGATTTCCACATTCATGAAAATTTGACACTTATGGCAATAACCTGACATTTCTCTGCCCTTGAATTAACTGATGACCTTAATACATTTAAACATGAGTAAAAAAGGAATGGAGAAAGATAGCTGAGTCTGTAGTTGATGTGTTCCTTTGTTGAGTCATGGCTTTATAATCCAGTCTGTTCCCTTTTTGCCACTGCTCATTCTTATGATGTATAAATGAGAGGTGACTACTTACAAATGAAGAAAACAATGGTTTAAGCATAACTTATTCCAAAATGTTCAAGCACTGCACTGCAGTACTTAAGCTGCACCTTTTCCTTGGCAAAGGGTTGTTTTATTTGTTTTACTTTGTTTATGACTAGAGCATTGTGCTACTTTTCATGGGGATTTTAACAGTACGCTAAAAACAGATACCGAATTGATTAGCTGTTAGTGAAGAACCCATGTTGGAGTCTCAGAACACTTGAACTTCTAAGGGAGAGGCTGGTGAAGCTAATTCCAAAGGCTACCCATGCGTAGCCGTATCCATTTTTGCTAGTCAAAGGATAGCCGGACATTTTTATTATCATGTCCCTATAAGGAACAGTCATACTGTGGTGGCTTGCATGTTGCTATGATGCTGGAAGCTATGCCACTGGTATTTCAAATACCAGCAGGGTCACCCATGGTGGACAGGTTTCAGCTGAGCTTCCAGACTAAGACAGACTAGGAAGAAAGTCCTGACGATCTACTTCTGACAATTAGCCTGTGGAAACCCTATGGATCACAGCAGAATACTGTCCAATATAGGGCTGGAAGAAGAGCTCCCTAGGTTGGAAGGCACTCAAAATACAGTGGCTACAATAATGGACTCAAGTATACCAATGACCATGCATGTCTTTCTCTTTGTTCTCTAGATATTAGCGGGAGTGTTGAAATCATACTTCCTTCTAATAATGATAATGATTATATTTTTTACAGTAGTGCTCCTCCATTCTGGGCTTACTTAACACAGTATCTTGAATTCCAAAGAGATCTTGAATTCTTTTATCCCCATCATCCCTTATATTTTAAAACTAAATATAGTTTGTTGTTTGTATTCAGAAATAGTCTAACATTGTATGGTGATTCTGGCAATTCAAAGAGCTTTCCTAAAATGTTTCTCCATTAAGGAAAATGACTACTGTATGGATTCATTAAAAGTAAAGCCTATGCATAAAAGCAAAACTGATCAAAACTAGAGTAGCATGCCCCTCAAAGAAAATAATTTTCAAAGAGCTATGTTAAGTCTTTTGCCTCCTGTGAGCTCCTTAGTCATGAGGAACCATTTCAAAGGCTGTGCCAACCGTCTTTCTTTTCAGGAAGCAGAATTTTCACAGCTTGCCTTGCCCAGCTGTGAATTTCTCCTTCAAAATGCCAATGTTTTTGATGCAATTTTTCCCTTATGCAACCTATTCACTTTGCTTTTACCAGGCTTAAACTGGGCAGCATACTATAGGTCCTCTGATCTAGAGGATTTCTTATATTCATGGTACAGAGGCTGGATTGGGGATGGATACTGAACTGCTGGTGTTTATTCATTCACTTAGCTAGTCATACATATGTTACCACTTCTGCTACTCTCTCTTCATTGTTGCTGGCAATGGCTCCAGGGAGCTAATTAGTATAATAACTTCTTCTGTAAGAAGTGTTAATCCCATGCATTATACCCCAGTATCAGTATCAGTAGGACTCCACAGCAATATCCAAATTCAAATGTTTCCATTTCCTATTTAGGTACAGTTGGAGGTCAAGATTTAATCTGTACAAAGGGCAGGTGAAAACATCACTCCTTATTACTTACTTTGTTACCCAGTCTGTCTTCTTCCCCAAAGCCACTAAGGCTGCTTCTAGTTTTCAGGTTGTTACACAATCTTTCATGGCTGGTGGCAAGACTGAGCAGATCAGAGTGGTTTACTCATCTGTGGTTCTCTGGAAATCCACAGAGCTTCTGTCAACACCATCACTGACACCTCCAAAGCACATGGGAGGTTGACTGACATATCTACAGATTGTATGATATTTCTCAGTAGGTACAATAATTTGGAGGCAGTGCTGGTTCAGTGGTAGAATTTTCGCCTTCCATGCAGGAGAGCCAGGTTTGATTGCCTGCAGCTGTACCTCAAGCATAGCCACCACCTGTCTGTCAGTGGAGGATTGTGTGTTGCTATGATGCTGAACAGGTTTCAGTGGAGCGTCCAGATGAAGATAGACTAGGAAGAAAGGCCTGGTGATCCACTTCCAAAAATCAGCCAATGAAAACCTTATGGATCACAATGGAACATTGTCTAATCTGTAACCGATCATGGGGATGGCACAGGACCAGGCAGCATTTTCTTCCATTGTGCCTGGGTCGCCATGAGTCAGAGGCCAACTCAAGGGCAGCTAACAACAACAGCAACAATTTGAGACTGAGTTTTTCAAAAGGACTAGTTGCCTAAGTAGGATTATGTCTTTTCTGACTGCTTATTGCCCACTCATTTGTACATTAACCATTCAACGAACATTTTTTGAAAGCCTATTACATGTAAAGTGCTCTTCTAGGTCCTGGGGATACAGCAGGGAACAAGACAGATAAGGTCCTGGTTGTCATGGAGCTCATCTTCCTGTGTAGGAAGAGACAGATAATAAACAAGGAAATAAGAATGTCAGATGGTAGTAAGTGCTATCAAGACAAGAAAACAAATGAGAAAATACATAAATAGAAAAACTGTGACAACTGACACTGTGTTTAAAACGTACTCACCAGAGTTCTTTTAACACACCAAAGCCGTGTTCTAGGGTTTCTGATCTAAGGTTTGAAAAGTCACTTGGAAAATAAGAAAGCAGATACAAACACAACTAGTCATGTTTCTGGTCTCAGTGTGTACCCACAGTCCCTACTGAAAAACAGCCGCTGTCGGTTCAACAAGGAGATGGAGACCAGACGGGTCAGGGCAGACACAATCTATTAACTTGGTATTTGTTGCTAGACGCACTGTCACGGAAATGCCTGTGCCAGACAAATGTGTCTGATCCTGTGCTTTCGACCCAGAAAGCTGTTTTCAGTGGTCAACTCATGCAGGCTTCTAGGCCAAATTTACGAGGTGTGCCCTCTCTCGTTGTTGGGGCCATGGGTATGTTTTGCTGCCTGCCTTGCCTCATTCTCTCAGTTTCTGGGGCTGTCCTGTGGGATGACTCTTTCCGTGTTTGTGAATGGTTTATTGCACTTGATTTCTGTTTGCTTCCCTGGCTTTTGACCCCACCACCGTCCTGACTTGTATTTTATTTGCAGTCTGATTTCCCCAGTTCCAGCTTTTCTTCTAGTCCCCTTGCCCTCTGGTTACATGTTCCACGGGCCATGCGCTGGCACAATCACTGTGATATATGGACACGCCTCTCTGCAGCTGACCTTATACGCTGTGCTCAATTGCATTTTAAAATCTTCGCAGCAAAATGATTTTTAAAGCCCACTTAGGTCTAGAAAGTTCTTGGTTTTGTGTTGTTTTCTTAGATCGAGTCAGAAAACAAAAAACAAACCTGCCATTTTCATTAATCTCATAATTCTTTCTCGGTTTCCATCCTAATTTTTGGTGGTCTGTGAATAGTCTGTATAAAACTGGGAACTGATCATTTGTCTTCCTTGCTAGTTAGAGACATAGAATGGGACTCAGGCCTTATCTCAAACATCAACATCTGTGTAGATAAACTGAAGTTCTGTATCAGGGTCAGTTTCACCCCCACCCGCCAAGGACATTGGAAATGTCTGGAGACGTTTTTAGTTGTTATAACCCAGGGAGAGTTGCTGCTGCACCTAATGGGCAGGCACCACAGATTCTGCCAAACACCCTGTAATGCGCAGGGCAACCTCCTACAACAGGAATTATTCGGCCCCAAATGCAACAGTGTCAATGTGGAGAAATCCTCATATAGACAGAAGGAGGTTGCTATGGGACATTTTTCTTCTGCAGGCTCCGCGTAAAGCTTACTCTCATCTTACAAATATCTGCTTTATGGATATCTTGAAGAATGGAACAATGAAAGTGTGTTTTTAATGAAAGATTGTGCATTAGGAGAAAAAATTAAGAAACATTGAACTGTATGCAATATATTGAAATATATATAAATGTCATATTGCATGATCACTGCATTAATAAACTTACAGTGTATTTAACTAAATTTTTCTGTAAATCATGTTTCCTACAATCACTTAGAATGTATGGTTTTATTCACATGATTACAAAATTACTAACTACATTTACCCTGAGTTATTTTTTCATTCTTGCTCACTGTAGAGCTTTAGCTACTGCATTAAAGAAATTGTACTTTTTGAGATTTTTGTTTTTTTGTTTGCTTATTGACTTGTGAAGATGAACAGTTTTCCTCATTTGATTATTTGCACAGCACACCAATTTGGTTTTTCATTAATGAGAAATGGGGAATTATTTGGAAGAAGGGTGCTGGATACAGCTGACAAAAATATTTCAGAAAGTAAAAACGCTATATGTTTTCAGAATTACATATTATATATAGAGAGAACTTAACAATGGAGCTTTACCTTCTTAATAACACTGTAAAATTAGTGGAATCCTAGAAATAACAATTACTATTGGAATACATATAGATTTTGGTACCATTTCTCACTTTTTGAATGGAAAATAACAAAATGAAATATTCTGAATGGCTGTTAACTTTTATTTTGAAACTCAGACTAGTGGTTCCACAGTGAAGCCTGTGAGAGCCGGAACTCGATAGGACTGCCTTGTTTTTCTGAGTCTTGCAAGTATTCCAACTTTGACAGGGTGCAGTCTTACCACGTTTCTATCTCTTCTTTTAGTGGAATATATTTGAGTTTTCCTTCTCTGACAGGTTTCCACCTTACACAGGTTCCGGCTTTTGCAGGTTTTAATGTATTTGGTGAGCCAAAGGCAAGGTAAATATGCCCAGTAGGGCAATATTTAATACTACTGACCTTAAGAAATGAAATGATTTAACAATTTGTAGTCACAAACATGAAAGGTAAGTGGGAAGATAAATGATTTGTTCCAGGTTATATTTCCAACAAATTTTACAAAACTCAAGACAATGACACCCATTCCCAAATCCTTCATGACTCTATTAGAACTTGTTTATATAAATTACATATTAGGGCATTTGTTCTTGCCTGAAATGCATTAGTTGGGTAGACTACTAACAAGGAGTTTGTTACAATGCTTAGTGGCACAGAGATAGACATGATTGCATATGGCATTACATCGTTAAGAACTGAAAGGAAGTGATGGCTGACTGCATGTTTGGACTTTATTCCATTGTTTCATGGCATTTGCAGTGTGTGTGACAAAAGATTTGTGGATGGAAGTCAGGATAACATTGTTAAGACACTTGGTGTTAGACAAACCTGGTCTCAGGCCTATGCCCCACTATTTAATAACTATGGTACCTTGGGACAGTCGCAGAGCTTTTCAACAGGATGCTGCAGCGCAGAGGCACTCTTTAAAAGGGTTATAGGAGGGCTAAGATATTGATCCCCTCAGTCTAGGGGCAGCCAGAGCCTACAAGCCTGTGGCATCTAACCATGAGCAGTCTTATTTGGTCACCCTGGTGGACTACGCAAATACCAATTTCTATGCGTGTCATGTGGTGAAAAAGGTTGGGAAGTGGATAATGTCTTAACCTCAAATTCTCTAAAAAATGGGATTGCTGTGAGCATTAAGTTAGATTAATATTTTTCCCAGTACACAGTGAGAGCTCAATAGATGTTAGATATTATTTTCAGTAGTAAAGGCTCAGAATACGTGATGCATATATAAAAACTGTAGTCCCTGGGTGGTGCAAACAGTTAAGCACTCATCTACTAACTAAAAAGTTGGCAGTTCAAATCCACCCAGAGATGCCTCAGAAGAAAGGCCTGGCGATCAACTTCTGAAAAATCAGCTATTGGAAACCTTATGGAACACAGTTCTACTCTGACGCACATGGGGTCATCATGAGTCAGAATCTGCTTGAGAACAACTGGTTTTATATATATATGTATATGCTGGTGGATTTGAACTGCTGACCTTTTGGTTCGCAGCCCAGCTCTTAACCACTTAGCCAACAGGGCTCCATATATATACATACATACATATATATACATACATATATACACATACACACACATATATAAAGGAATTAATTATTTAAGACTGAGTTTTCATCAAAAAGAAAAGGACATGGGAGGGAGAATTACTTTCACCATATAGCTTTATATATAGTTTGATTTATTTTATTTATTTTATCACATGCATATATTGCCTCTTTTGAAACTAGAGATTTTTTCCCCAAAAGAATCTGAGCCTTCAGTGTTTTTCCCTCGAGGCAGTCTCCACAACAATATATTTTTTTCTTTCCATATTTTCATTCTCATCCTCTGTGGCATTTCATCCAGGTTTTCAAATTAACCAGAGTGTTTCCATTGTTGAGTGAGCAGTTGTTGGAGGAAGATGCTTCATTTTGTTCTGTGGGAGTTGTTTATTCTTATTCTTTCTGAGCAGAAACTCTATATGCCATGCTTCTTCTCTGGCCTATCAAGTTTTCCATTACCTCTGGCTGTGAATTTGACAACTTCCTCGGCTTCATCTTGTCAGTGAGGAGAACATAGTTACTTCGTTGTGAGCCTGCTACCAGCATTCTCGTTCCTAACGTCCTTCTTAAGAAGCAGAGCAGTGTCAAATGTCATGAATCTGCCATTCCACCTTATAGCTTCAAGTATATACCCTGTCGTACTGTGCTATTGAAGGCCTATGCTGTTGAAATGGTCCACACAGGTCTAGGCAGGATGAAAAGCATTAGAAGTCCATGGACCCTTTATGCTTGTGCCTAGGCAAAGGAGTTGTGCTTGCCCTGAGATCCCATCTTAGGGGAGCTAGCAGATTATTTTTTCTTGTTTGTTAATTTGTTCCCTCTCCAAGGCTGGGAGAATGGCTCAGGGCATGTGACGGGTCCTACTTCTGGCCCAGGGGTGTGGTAATCTTTGAAGCCGGCCCAGGACCTGGTGCAAAGTGGGTGGGGGGCAGGTAAATGGGAGAGAGGTTTTTCCCAAAGTGGTGTTTTTTGATCCACGCAGTAGGTTAGATGCATGTACTTATCTTTTATCAATTGAGCACTGCTTTTCACTGTTCAAGAGACTTGAGTAGACGCTCTGCCACTTGATCTCTCCCTATGTGGAAAATGGATCCCAAACACCACTGCTTGCCTCACCACGCACCTCAACTGATCCAGCCTGCAGGGTGCCGGTTCCCGTCGGATCAGGTCTGGTAACTCCTTGCTGCTTCTGAACAGTCTCTCCCTCCTCCTGCTGCTCAGTCCGATTCCTCAACTTTGTCTTTGATTTCAGGACTTGTAGATTGTCGTATATAATTGATTCACTTGTTTTTCTGGGTCTTTGTTGTAAGAGGGACCACAGGAAGAGTTTGACTACTCCGCCATCTTGGCCCTGCCTCTGTATTCAGTTTTGAATACTCACTTTCTAAGTGTGCCAGGCACTATGCCACAAACAGAGGAAACTGAGTAGAAACCCACATGCTCCTACCATCAAGGAACTCGCTATTAAGCCTGCGTCAGAATCACCTGAGAAGCTTCAAAAATACAGATTATAAGTCTCCAGCTGCAGTAGGTCTCGGACAGACTCAGGATTCTACATTCTTACAAGCATCTCAGATGATTCAGATATAGGTGACCTTTGCATGCCCAGTAGGAGGCACAGCCACATAGTTTCCTGAAGATAAGTTTGGAGTTGGGAAAGATGATAGCATTCAGTGGGCGGTGGAGAGGCTACCTGGACTAGAGAACTGGCTTCCCATTGGGATAAGATTGAATAGGCAAGATCAGACCAGAATATGCAAAACCTTGAACACCAGGCAAACATGTTTGAACGAGTTTCAGATGACATAGCATTGGAGCTAAATCATTGAAGAGCCACAGGAAGTTTTCAATAAAAAAGTGTTTTGGTAAGATTTATGTCTTAAGAAGTTTGTTCTGGCAGTGAGGTGTAAGATGCATTGGAGCAAAAGGAACTTGAGAGTTTATAAGTCAGGAAGTCTGTCATAATAGTCCAAGTATGAGGTGACAAGGATACAGAATAGGGTGGTAGCAGTGGACAAATATAAAAGGCAGGCATTGGAAGGATTGCCAGGGGACCAGAGGGACTCAGATTAGGGTGAAAAAGGAGTCAGAAAAGACTGTAAGTTTTGTTACTGGGACTAATGAAATATTGAAAATGACACCAGTTGACATAGAAAGGTGGCAAAGGAGAACTGATTTCTTGGGAAGATGAAGAGTACAGATCTGGACATATGTGATCTGAATTGAGAGGAGAAATACTCAAATGGAAGTCTCCTGTTAGCAATTAGAGACATTGATCACAGACTAAGGAAACAAACATAGGCCCCCAGGTCCTAGTAATTGGGACATGACCCCAAACTGCATTTTTTCTGTTGTGTTTTGTAAGAAAAATTTATTGTTAGTACACCATGAAAGATCTTTATCAGTGTTTATTTTTAAATCATAGTATTTATCATTTATAGTTCAGCAAAAACTGCATACTTTTCTTAATTCACTTCTTTAAATTGTGCGTTAAAATATCGGTGCAGCTATTCCTTTAAGGGCCAGGGTATTGTCTTTGGAGGGGGCATTTGGGCTGACATTGCATGAGTTTTATTTTAATGCAGAAGGTAGTGCCAATCCTCTCCTAATGACTGGTCACAATACAACCTCTACTACAGCAAGTGTTCAGAATTTCCAAAGGTAATGACAGACTCTGAGGAAATAGGTAAGAGTGAAAAATGGAGAGAGGCTGAAGATAATTTAATTTAGAAATAGCTAACATTTTTCACATTTTGGAATTTTTTAGAAGGAAAAAACAACCAAACTCTGGTTCATTGTAACGAAAGAATCAAGAAGCCTGGCAGAGGAAATAAACAAACTGCTTTAAATAACATACAGATACATGCACCGAAGTGTGTATTACGGCAACAGCTTACAAGATATATTAGATCACATTTTAAAAAAAATTTTCAGGTGGTCTGTGGTATCTGCTGTCCAATGAGCAATATATCTGAAAAAAAGCTATTACTAATTAGTTTTAAGTCTCCAATGACCAATAAGCTTAATACAGGTCACATATCATTTAAAGGAACAATACCCAATATATTACCCATTACTCATTAACAAAAGAGATCTAGAAAAAGGCTTGCAGAACTGCCTATGTTGGCCATCTAGGCCAAGACTAATGAGCATCACTTCTTCTGCCAAACAGATCTAATTTAGGATTTGCCGTTGTTTCTGGAAAACAAAAAACAAAAAACTCACAAGCTTAAAGGTAAAATTTCAGGCTGTTGTGCTCCTGACTATCTGGGTGGTAGTTCGGTAGGTCTTCAATAGTCTTGGTAGAGTCAACTATAATGTTTTGAATAATTATTTAAATTGTGTATCGGCAGGAATTAAATATTCAAATATTAAGATGATGCAATAAGGATTGGTGTTGCATTTACTCTTCGATGCATGGACAGGTGGGACTATTTAAAATATTTGAAATGTATTGGCTATAAGAAAGCATAAAATATATGAAAAGTGATTGACAGAGGAAGTGACCTGTTTTATTATTATTAATTATTATCTCTTTCATATCCAGTATTTACTGAAATATATTGCTGCTGGTAATACTCTTCACTGTAATTCTAGAATAAAAATCAGTTGCTGTGGAGTCACTTCTGAATCATGGAGACTCCATGTGTGTCAGCCATAGGGCTGATTTTTTAGAAGTAGATCACCAGGCCTTTCTTCTGAGGTACCTCTTGGAGGACTTGAACTGCCAACTTTCGGTTAGCAGCTGAACGTGTTAACAGTTTGCAACACCCAGGGACTCCAGTAGGATAAGGCCTTGCAACAATGTCATTGGATAACTATACCACTACATTGTTTTTCCCCAGTATTACCAATAATAATGAGTCCTTTTGATGTTTTTTACTAGAAAAGAAATACATGCCATAGTTAATATCTATTAGGATGTAAGCTCCAGAGAGCATGGATTTATATTTGTCCTGCTCACTGATATATCTGCAGTATCTGGCACTTAATAGGTCCTAAATAAATAGTTGCAGGATGAATGAATAAATGAAAAGTTGTGTTTTAAAATTAAATAAAAGGGTAGTTCATATAAAAATGAACAGTTACTTAAATAATTAGCTTCTCAAACAAAGTTTAGCATTGTTCACAAAGACTAATTGTACCACTTGGTAGAAGCTCTCTATTGTTTGTAGACTCAGTCTTAGAAGAAATACAACCATAATACTCCTTAAAAGTGAGGATGGCAAGATGACTTCTTGTTAACTTTGGACACATCATCAGGAAAGACCAATCACTAAAGAAGGACATCATGTTTGGTAAAGTAGAAGGTCAGACAAAACAGTGAGATGGGTTGACACAATAGCCTCAACGATGGACTCAAACATAGCAATGATCATGAAGATGGTGCAGGGCTGGGCAAAGTTTCACTGTAAATGGGGTCGCCAACTCGAGGGCAACGAACAACCACCACAACCACCTCATATCCTAAAGATCCCCCTTTGGGGAAACTGATAAATATCATCATTTCCATAACTCCTAGCAGAGATTTAGGTTTGCCTTTTTATTTTCAGTGATATGTAATGGGATCTTCAGCCAGTGCATTTAAAATTTTGAATGTATTGGTATTGTCTTATACTAAGCATATTTTGCTGCATCAGGAATTCACTGGTGGAGCAACTCATTGTGGTCACGGATAGTGATTCCACTGAAGGATATTCTCTTGTATAAGGATAAACAACCCCCTTCCTCATTAATGTGAATGTTGACCTCTCTCACAGTATTGAACTGGCACAGAAACCGTTTAATGCTCGGTACGTGTTGGCCATATTTCCTACTTACAAGTCAAATTGCATATGGTTGCAAATTCCTTAGGTAAACACTGTACAACTATATAATGAAAAGAAATTGAAACTAGAGAATGTTTCAATTTATTGCAGTGTTTCCCCCACCTTCTGGAACCTTGAATACATAGTTCACTTCTTTTGTTAAATATTTTACTGCCAGTTTTAACAAAATGTCTTACCTCCTAGTACATTTGAATTAACAGTAAAATGATAGGCAGCATGAAGAATGTACTAGAAATTGCCTTCATTCCATCATCTGATAAAACCAAATCTATTTCATGCCTTACTTTCTATTACTGACATTAAAATATACATACGCTGAAAATTCTAACATGTCTCTATTACCCCTCAAATTTTGTATCTTATGCAACATATATGGGTAGAACTTCAATGCCCTATTCTTAAAGAATTATTGCTCATGAGAGGAGCAATACTATTAAAGATTTAACATGCATTTTGATATAAACCTTATATATGAATTGTGTATGTAATTTCATAATATGCTCCATTGGCATGTAGCAGTAGTCTTTTCTTTTCACTGTGCCTTTTACATCTCCCCTCCAGCCCCCAATTAAAACCCTATAGAGCACAGCAGTTCTACTCTTACCCACGCGGGACACATGACTCAACAGAAACTGGTATGGCGTGACATGGTATCTTCAATACATATAATTGTTTTCTACAGAGCCAGAAATAATTGTGTATGACTAAACCTTTGTACGTGGAGCCCTGGTGGTGTAGTGGTTAAGAGCTCAGGCTGCTAACCAAAAAGTCACAGTTCAAATCCACCAGGAGCTCCTTGGGAACGCTATGGGGCAGTTCTACTCTGTGCTATAGGGTCGCTATGAGTCGGAACCGACTCGACGGCACCTAACAACAAACCTTTGTACTCATTCAACATATTCTTCAATCTTATTTCTGTCCTCAGAGAAATAGTCTCAGGCATGGTATGAACGTTGGTAGAAAAATGCTATTGGCATCTCTTTTATACTTTCCCTATCTTCAGTGGGGCTTTCTCTATGGATGTACACGAACAAAACCTCCCATCATTTGTTTTAAAATTCCATATGACTATATATTCCATTTTTCAAAAATTATTCTAGGAAAATAATCTCCCCATCCTCCAGGGGAAAAAAAAAACACACACACACACACACACAAAGATGCTCATTGCCAACAATTTAACAATGGTTAAAAAAAATGGACACAGCATAAATTCCAATAATAGAATAAAAAAAATTATGATCCATCCATGTTGTGGAATACATTGTAGCCATTTAAATAAAAAATTATGACTTACATAGTTACATGAACAAATAAATAGGTAAGGTGTGAAAAGCAGAATGTAAATTTTTATCTATATTATACTTACACATATGTCAAAACAAATTATGTATATATATGGATCCCTGGGTGGTACACATGGTTTGCACCGGACTACTAACCTCAAGGTTGGTGGTTTGAACCCACATTGCAGTGCCACAGAAGAAAGGCCTGGCAATCTTCTTGTATAAAGATTACAGCCAAGAAAATCCTATGGAGTAGTTTACCCTATGGCACATGAGGTTGTCATGAGTTGAAATCAACTCGACAGCAGTGGGTTTGGTTTAGTTTGGTTTATATACATGGGACCTGGCAAAGAGCAAGGAGAAGTGAAGATAGATAAGTTGTTAGGGTGGTAGAAGAGGAATTTTTTATTTAAAAACGGTTTCTACTGTTACTGTTATGAAAGTGTTTTATTTTTTAACGTATTTTGAAGTTTCTTTATAACCATATTTTCCCTAACCAACTGCTGATCATAATGCGCTGTAATTAATGCATTGTTTTATCCTATTTAGCCTTTGGTGTTGCACCCAGGCAGCATTCATGGGCCGTTAAGTTTTATGACTCTATAATGACAGAACAGCTTCATAAAGCCTAACTGACCTCCACATGGCTAAAAGATTTGTTTAGATTCTCAGCTATTAAAGAATAAATAATACAGCCCATTCTTTCAGTAGGGGAATTTACTTGGGCAAATAAAACAAGTAAAAGAGAATTATCTACATGTTATTCATTTGTTTTATATCACATAGGAGAAATGGGAGCTAAATGCCTTACAAGAGCTTTGACAAAATAAGTACATGACTAATTAAAATGTGTATTGCTTCTGTCACAGTATTTTAATTGGATTCAGTTTATTCAAGTTTAGTTCAATGGAACTTAATGTTTTCAGCCTTCTATCCTCAGACATTGATATTATTCTAAACCCAGCTCATATACAAATATTATAAATTGTTTCAACACTGCAGCTCCATGGGCAAGGACAGAGAGCTTAATGAATTAGTTCATTAGTGTGCTTATTTTTTGAACAAGACAGAAAACAACATGCCACCCTGTGTGTGGTAAGCAGAATAATACCCCCTCCTAACGATGGCCACATACATTCTAATCCTTGGAACCTATGAATATGTTGCCTTACATGCCAGAGGGATCCTGAGATGGAGCAATTACCCCGAATTATCCAGGTGGGCCCAATGTAATCACAAGGGTCCATATGAAAGGGAGACAGGAGGGTAAGAGAAGGAGATGTGACAATAGAAGCACAGATCAGAGAAGAGAGAGACTTCAAGATGCCATTCTGTTGGCTTTGAAGATGGAAGAAGACGCATGAGCCAAGAAATGTAGGTGACTTCTAGAAGCTGGAAAAGTCAAGGAAATGGATTCTCCCCTAGAACTTCCAGAAGGAATGCAGCCCTGCTGACACCTTAATTTTACCCCAGTGAGACCTATTTCAGACTTCTGACTTCCAGAAGTGTTAAGAGAATAAATTTGTGCATTTTAAGCCACTGTTTGTGACAGCTTGTTACAGCAGCAATAGGAAACTAACACAGCGTGTTTGATAATGTGTACATGAAAAGTTCAAGCAAATCTAAATTTTGATGCTCAAAGGATACTTTTTAAGCAAAAAACAAACAAACTGTTGTCATCGAGTCGATTCCAACTCATAGCAACCCCGTAGGACAGAGTAGAACTGCCCCATAGAGTTTCCAAGGCTGTAATCTTTACAGAAGCACACTGCCACATCTTTCTCCCTCCGAGCTGCTGGTAGATTCTAACTGCCAACTTCTGGTTAGCAGCCAAGCTCTAACAACTGCACCACCAGGACTCTTTCTTTTTAAGCAAGCTGGGGGAAATTCACTATTTCAAGAAAAGTCAAGAATGGATCCCATTTTTTTTAACTTATTGTGATAAATATATATGTAACAAATCACTTGCCATTTCAACATTTTTCACAGAATGGATCCAATTTTAAAGCAGAGACTTCTTTCCCAGTGTGAAAAATCCACCCAATATGAACATGTTTTTTATACTTACATTGTTCTTTGCCAAATTTCCTTTAACACGTGAAATGTTCACATACCCCAGGTAAAGCCACAAATGTTGCTAGAGAGGATAGAAAAGGGTTTGCTTGTGGATCTTTAAGCCCTAGAATGTGTGTTGAATGCTCTAGAAGTGCAGGAGTCACTTAAGAGATTAGACATGGTGGCTGCTGCTTTGGTGTGTGCATTTGTGCAATGTGTGTTACTTGTGTTTCTTTTTCATAAGGAATTCTTAGCCCGTGTGCACAGAAAGCCTTGCTCTGGTTTGCCTCTAGGTCTTGAAGGTTGTCTATGGTAGTAAACTATCTAAAAACCACGCAAATCAGGATGAGCTGGAGCTCAGATATGAATCAGTGCCGTTTGCGAATCCAGAAGCTTACTGAACTCAAAGGGCCAGACCCCAATGGTAGCTGAAGTGCTGATGAGGAAGCAGAGGTGGCTCTCTCTAGCAGTTAGAATGGAACTCCTTTTCAATGTGGCCTGGGGACATTTTCAACCCTGAGGTCCCCATTACAAAATAAATATTTACCATAGCTTTAGGCTTCTACCCTGCATTGTAGCAAAAGTCAAAGTTTACTGCCACTCTAATTTCATGAAAATAGCCTTTGCCTGTTGTAGGGGAAACAGCCTCAAATGTGTGCTCTTGCTGCACTACAAGAAAATGCAGAGAGAAGGCTCTTAGAACATTCAGCAAGTACTTTTTATAGATTCTATTTTATACAGAATCTATAAAAAGATAGATTCCACTGTGTAGATCATAACAAATTATGGAAAACATTGCGAAGAATGGGAATTCCAGAACACTTAATTGTGCTCATGAGGAACCTGTACATAGTTCAAGAGGCAGTTGTTTGAACAGAACAAGGGGATACTGAGTGGTTTAAAGTCAGGAAAGGTGTGTGTCAGGGTTGTATCCTTTCACCATACCTATTCAATCTGTATGCTGAGCAAATAATCTGAGAAGTTGGACTATATGAAGAAGAACGGGGCATCAGGATTGGAGGAAGACTCATCAACAACCTGAGATACACAGATGACACAACCTTGCTTACTGAAAAAGAAGAGGACTTGAAGCACTTACTGATGAAGATCAAAGACCATAGTCTTCAGTATGGATTACACTTCAACATGAAGAGAACAGAAATCCTCACAACTAGAGCAATAAGCAACATCATGATAAACGGAGAAAAGACTGAAGTGGTAAAGGATTTCATTTTACTTGGATCCACAATCAACACTCATGGAAGCAGCAGTCAAGAAATCAAAAGACTCATTGCATTGGGCAAATCTGCTGCAAAGGACCTCTTTAAAGTATTAAAAAACAAAGATGTCACCTTGAAGACTAAGGTGCTCCTGACCCAAGCCATGGTATTTTCAATGGCCTCACATGCATGCAAAAGTTTGACAATGATTAAGGAAGATCGAAGAATTGATGTCTTTGAATTGCAGTGTTGGCAAAGAATATTAATTATACCATGGACTACCAAAAGAAGGAACAAGTCTGTCTTGGAAGAAGTACAATCAGAATGCTACTTAGAAGCAAGGATGGTGAGATTATGTCTCACATTCTTTGGACATGTTATCAAGAGGAATCAGTCCCTAGAGAAGGACATTGTGCTTGGTAAAGTAGACTGTCAGTGAAAAAGAGGAAGTCCCTCGAGGAGATGGATTGACACAGTGGCTGCAACAATGGGCTCAAACATAGCAGCGATTGTGAGGATGGCACAGGACTGGGCAGTGTTTCGTTCTGTTGTACATAGGGTCGCTATGAGTCAGAACTGACTTGACAGCACCTAACAACAACAACATTTTATACAGAAAGTGGCCAGCCTATGGAGTCAAAATAGAAAGTAACAAAAGTGGGAAACAAACCAAACAAAGTTGAAAAATATTGAAATATTTTGTTATTTCAGCGGTTCTATTTTCTCCTACAGCAGTTTATTAATTGGGTTGTTAAGCTCATATCTGCAAATCCTTCTGAGCTAAAATTGCTGATTTACCTAACACTTTACCTTCTAGTATCTCAAAGGAAACAGCATATCTTGAGATTCTTCAGAAGTTCCCTTTGAGTTAATTGGCACAAGTTATTATTGTCCTTTCTATGTAAAGTGACTAAGTAAGTCACAGGCAAGTGAGGAAGTGTGGTGATAAATGATTTGATGAATGTATGCTGTGTGCCAGGTCAGTGACAACTGGACATGAACATAATGCTGATTAGAGTGTGCATAGCTTGTTAAGGCAATTGGGACCATGACAGGGAGGTACAGATTCATATGGCTGGTATCAACACAAAGATTTGGCAGCTGCTGTATCACAGATTCATCCCCTATAATATAGCCCAATTGTCCAGTTCTTTCCACAAATGAAGATTTGTTGACCAATGAGTCTCTGCTATTAGAATGTATCTCAAGGAGCCTGGGTGGTACAACAGTTAAGCGCTTGGCTGCTAACCGAAAGGTTGGTAGTTTAAACCCACCCAGCAGCTCCACAGAATAAAGACCTGGTGATCTGTCTCTGTAAAGACCACAGCCTAGAAAACCTTATGGGGCATTTTTACTCCATCACATGGTGTCATTATGAGTTAGAATCAATTCGACGGCACGTAACGACAACAACAAAATGTATCTCAGACTAATTATGCTTATAATCTTACATTCTTTTTACTGTTATTTTAATTTTTATATCAAATTTATTGAGGCATAATTTACATACAATAAAATGTTCCCATTTTAAGTGTACAATTTGGTAAATTTTGACAAACGTATGCAATCATGCAACCACCATCACATTAAAAATATAGAACATTTCCCTAAAACCAAAAAAAGTTTTCTCATGCCCCTTTTCAGTCAATAATCCGTAACTCCAATGTTAGGGGCTTTGTTGTTAGTTGTCTTCAAGTCACCTCTGACTCATGACGAACTCACGTATAACAGAAAGAAACATTGTCCAGTTCTGCGCCATCTTCATGATCATTGGTATTTTTGAGCCCATTGCTGTGGCTATAGTGTCAATCCATCTCATGAAGGTTTTTCATTGTTCTTATTGTTCATCTTGTTTACCAACCATGATGACCTTCTCTAGTGATTAGTCTTCCCTAATGACATGTCTAAAGTAAGTGAGCTGAAGTCTCGCCATTCTCACTTCTGAAGAACATTCTGGTTATATTTTGTCTAAGAATGATTTGTTTGTCACTATAGGTTAGATTTTACCTTTCCAAAATATCATATAATGAAATTGGCCAGTCTGGGCTCTTTGTATCTTGTTTCTTTTGTTTACCATAATGTCTTTAAGATTTATCCATGTTATGTGAGTTGATAATTCATTTCATTCTATTGCTGAGTAGTATTGCATTGTATGGATTGGCTATAGTTTATCCGTTTGCCAGTTGATGGACATTTGAGATATTTCCAGATTTTTGGCTATTGTGAATAATGCTGCTATGAACATTCATATACAGATTTTTTTGTGGACATGTGTTCTCATCTCTCCTGGGTATGTACCTAGGAACATACAAGGAAGACCAGTTAATACGACTGTCATTCAAATTTGCACACCAACCACTTATGCTAAAAATGAAGAAATTGAATATTTTTACCAACTTCTGCAGTCTGAAATTGATCAAACATGCAATAAAGATGGTTGATAATTACTGGTAATTGGAATGTGAAAGCTGGAAATGAAGAAGGATCAGTAGTTAGAAAATATGGCCTTGGTGATAGAAATGATACCAGAGATCACATGATAGAATTTTGCAAGACAAATGACTTCTTCATTGCAAATAACCTTTTTTCAACAACATAAATGGCGACTGTACACGTGGAACTCACTGGAAGGAATACACAGGAATTAAATTGACTACATCTGTGGAAAGAGACAATGGAAAAGCTCAATATCATCAGTCAGTACAAGGCCAGGGGCCGACTGCCAAACAGACCATCAATTGTCATATGCAATATCAAGGTGAAGCTGAAGAAAATTAGAGCAAGTCCACAAAAGCCAAAGTACAACCTTCAGTATATCCCAAGTATATCCCTGAATTTAGAGACCATCTCAGTAATAGATTTGACACATTGAACACTAATGACCGAAGACCAGACAAGTTGTGGAATGACATCAAGGACATCATACATGAAGAAAGCAAAAGGTCATTAAAAAGACAAGAAAGAAAGAAAAGACCAAAATGGATGTAAGAAGAGACTCTGAAACTTGCTCTTGAACGGCAAGTAGCTAAAGCAAACAGAAGAAATGATGAAGTAAAAGAGCTGAACAGAAGATTTCAAAGGGTGGCTCGAGAAGACAAAGTAAAGTAATGTAAAGAAATGTGCAAAGACCTGGAGTTAAAAAACCGAAAGGGAAGAACACACTCAGCATTTCTCAAGACGGAAGAACTGAAGAAAAAATTCAAGCCTCAAGTTGAAATATTGAAGGATTCTATGGGGAAAAATATTGAATGAAGCAAGGAGCATCAAAAGAAGATGGAAGGAATACTGTACCAAAAAGAACTGGTCAATGTTCAGTCATTTCAGGAGGTAGCATATGATCAAGAACTGATGGTACTGAAGGAAGAAGTCTAAGCTGCACTGAAGGCACTGGTGAAAAACAAAGCTACAGGAACTGACAGAATACTAATAGAGATGTTTCAACAAAAGATGCAGCGCTGGAGGTGCTCACTTGTCTATGCCAAGAAATTTGGAAGACAGCTACCTGACCAACCAACTGGAAGAGATCCATATGTGTGCACATTCCAAAGAAAGGTGATCCAACAGAATGCAGAAATTATTGAATAATATCATTAATATCACAAGCAAGTAAAATTTTGCTGAAGATGATTCAAAAACGGTTGCAGCAGTACGTCAACAGGGAACTGCCAGAAATTCAAGCCAGATTCAGAAGAGGATGTGGAACGAGGGATATCATTACTGACGTTAGATGGATCTTGGCTGAAAGCAGAGAATACCAGAAAGATGTTTACCTGTGTTTTATTGACTATGCAATGGCATTCGACTGTGTGGATCATAACAAATTATGGATAACGTTGCAAAGAATTGGAATTAATTATGCTCGTGAGAAACCTGTACATAGACCAAGAGGCAGTCATTTGAACAGAACAAGGGGATACCGTGTGGTTTAAAATCAGGAAAGATGTGCATCAGGGTTGTATCTTTTCCCAATACTTATTCAACCTGTATGCTGAGCAAATAATCCAAGAAGGTGGATCATTGTGAATAAGAACATGGCATCAGGATGGGTGGAAGAATCATTAACAACCTGCAACATACAGATGATGCAACTTTGCTTGCTGAAAGTGAGGAAGACTTGAATCGCTTACTCATGAAGATCAAAGACTACAGCCTTCAGTATGGATTACACTTCAACATAAAGAAAACAAACATCCTCACAACTGGACCAATAAGCAACATCATGATAAATGGAGGAAAGATTGAAGTTGTTAAGGATTTCATTTTACTTGGATCCACAATCAACACCCATGGAAGCAACAGTCAAGAAATCAAACAATAGCAAAGTTTATTAAGAAAATGTTCTGCATTCCACGTTGGTGAGTGGCATCTGGGGTCTTAAAAGCTAGCAAGCGGCCATCTAAGATGCATCAATTAGTCCCAACCCACTTGGAGCAAAGGAGAATGAAGAATACCAAAGACACAAGGAAAATATTAGCCCAAGAGACAAAAGGGCCACATAAACCAGAGACTGCATCAGCCTGAGACCGGAAGAACTAGATAGTGCCTGGCTACCACCAATGACTGCCCTGACAGGGAACACACCAGAGAGTCCCAGACGGAATGGGAGAAAAGTGTGGAGCAGAACTCAAATTCATGTAAAAAGACCAGACGTAATGGTCTGACAGAGACTGGAGGAATCCCCAAGACTATGGCCCCCGGAAGCTCTATTAACCTAGAACTGAAACCATTTCTGAAGCCCACTTTTCAAACATTAGACTGGACTATAAAACATAAAATAATACTTGTAAAGAGTGTGCTGCTTAGTTCAAGCAGATACAGGAGACCAAATGGGTGGCTCCTGTCTGGAGGGAGGATGAGAAGGCAGGAAGTGACAGGAACTGGTTGAATAAACACAAGAAACCCAGGGTGGAAAGGGGGAGTGTGCTGTCACATTGTAGGGATTGCAACTAATGTCACATGACAATATCTGTATAAATTTTTGTATGAGAAATTAACTTGAGCTGTAAACTTTCACCTAAGGCACATTAAAAAAAAGAATGCTACAGCAAGATGAAAATAGCACCAGAGCACACCACTATGAAACATAAGAAAATTTAACAGCAACAGAAACATTGAGTTTTCATGAAAACTGTTTCATAATTAGAACTCTTATATAAGGAAAATAAAATCCAGAGGTCACAATAATGGTTCTGGTTTCCAATGAAGTTTCCATAGAGAGTACTAATAATTTTAGAATTATTAATTTGGGAGATGGAAACAAGAAACCTGCACCCAAGGATGTTCATTCATTCAGTTAAAGTGTGGAGCAGAGTGGGGTGAGGATGAATGGAGGAGAGTAGGGGATACCACCAGGGGAAGGCCAAAAGGCCAAAATCTCTTTTGAAAACCACTTTGCTTTGTTTGTAATTATTTAAAAGATAGATTGATATTTGGCAGTGAGATCCACACATTGTAAAATCGTTTTTCTCTCCAGGGCCAATAATTTCCTAAAAGCTACAATAGGGCACATCTTTGTTTTGCAAAGACTGAAATCATTGTGAGGGCACAGCCTCCATCTTTGTTATTCATATATAGCACCTAACACTATTGCCAGGAAAGATCTGGCACTTTATCAATATTTATTGAATGAATAAATGCATATATAGATTCTAGCTGGGCTGAGTCAAATTAAGAAAAATAAGTAAAACAGCTTTTGGAAACAGAATTTTGATTAAAAAAAAATCCCAATTCTCTAAGCAAACTACATTGTACATCACTCACTGTACACAGAAAGTGAATGCTCTTGGCTGGGGGGGTGTCCCTGAGCAGCAGGCTCAATAAGCACTTGAGAGGGGTCCTGGGAACCTTCAAGTACAGTGATGCAGACCTCCTATAACTCCTGTTTAAAAAAAAAGAAGAAGAAGAAATCAAACAACGTTTTGCACTGGGTAATTCTGCTGCAAAAGACCTTTTTAAAGCGTTAAAAAGCAAAGATGTCACTTTGAGGACTAAGGGGCACCTGACCCAAGCCATGATATTTTCAATCCCCTCATATGCATGTGAAAGCTGGACAGTGAACAAGGAAGACCAAAGAATAATTGATGCCTTTGAATTATGGTGCTGGCAAAGAATATTGAATATACCATGGACTGCCAGAAGAAGGAACAAGGCTGTCTTGGAAGAAGTACAGCCAGAGTGCTCTTTGGAAGCGAGGAGCTTCCAAGTACTTCGTCTTACTTACTTTGGACATGGTATCAGGAGGGACCAGTCCCTGGAGAAGGACATCATGCTTGGTAAAGTAGAGGGTCAGCAAAAAGAGGAAGACCCCCAACAAGATAGATTGACACAGTGGCTTCAACAATGGGCTCAAACATAGCAATGGTTGTGACGATGGCACAGGACCAGGCAGTGTTTCGTTCTTTTGTGCATAGAGTCACTATGAATCAGAACTGTCTTGTCAGACCGTAAGAACAAGATAACATGGGTTCCCCTTTGCTTCTCTGGTGTGAATAAGCTTCCCTCACCCCCAGGAGTGTCTAAAATTTAGGACTTGACCTTCTACATGCTCAGATTAGCAGAATGCTCAATCGTACTTCCACTGACCCAGGGTCCTTCTTACTTAATATGGCAAGAATCTTCTGAATATTAGTTTTTGCTCAAAGGGAAAGTCTTATGTCTCTCACCTAACCCCTTCAAGCCAAATCAAGATGTCTCTTCTAGACTAGAAGACTCCACATCTGTTATTGTTTTCTCTATTTAGTTTTCAGAGGAAAAGTCTGAGGGCAGCCTGATTTTGTAGGCCAAGTGATTTTATTTTTAATAGATGTGTATATGTTTTTAAACTTATCTTTATAATTAAAATTTTACCATGATGTTTCTTAAGGAGATTTTTTTCCATTATTTTCCTTAATAATTAGTTAGTTCTATATGTCTTATAGTCAGTGGAATTTGCTCTCAGAATCTGGCAATAAGAATAATTTGGTCTTCATGCTCAGTATAGTTATGAGATTTTCTCTTCCTATATCTGTATGGGTATATTAGTAGATACAAATTAAATTCTTCCATATTCTCTTGTTTTATATGTATTAATAAATCAAGTGTTAAATAACACATTTTTAACTTCATGTAATATTTCAAATACTAACTAAATAAAACACTTCTTTGACAATGTGTATTTTTGGGTTGTGTTAATACATAGAATTGTGAATCCCTGAACAAAAAGAATGTTCTTTCTATTTTAAAAATGAGATCAACACACATCTTCAATTTTAAAAGAAATATCTAAACAAATAATATAATAAATAATTGCAATAAGATAATACTGTACGTGTAGATCTCTGGTTCTATTCTCTTGCACGGAGAATTTTAACAAGGAAGATTTTGTTCATTATGTCAAGTCTAAAATAATAATATTACCCATGTGCTCCTGATTATTTCGAAAAGTTCCCAGAAATGTCACTCAATTAGAATTACTCTAAAACTTAAAAGACTTAGGTTTTTTTAGTCTTTTATCACATAGATGGTTGAAAAACAATGTTGATCACTTCACCTCGATTTTTTGTACCAGAAAACCTAAGTAAAGCAGTCATTCTTCACCATTAAGAAAATGAAAAAGCAAGCTATAGACTAGAAGAAAATATTTGCAATACATATATCTAAGACTGCTATCCAGAATATAAACGCAACACCTACACCTGAATAATAAACAGACAAAAATCTAATTAA
The DNA here is from genome assembly GCF_000243295.1 of Trichechus manatus latirostris. Lineage (NCBI taxonomy): Eukaryota > Metazoa > Chordata > Mammalia > Sirenia > Trichechidae > Trichechus > Trichechus manatus. Next base: position 4,121,496 of record NW_004444015.1, read on the forward strand.
AAAGCAGACAAAAATTTGTACACTTTTTACAAAAGAAGATATCTGAATGGCCAATAAGGACATGAAACAATAACCAACATCATCAATAAACAGGGAACGCCGATTAAAATCACAATGAGACACCACTATATTCACATTAGAATGGCTAAAATTAACAAGAGTGATGGTATCAAGTGTTCCTGGACAATGTGGAAAAGCTTGGAACTCTCATATATTGCTAATGGGAATACAAAATGGTACATCAACTTTGGAAAACAATTTGACAATTTCTTACAAAGTTAAATGTATACTTGCCATGTTGTTGTTGTTAGGTGCTGTCGAGTCAGTGCTTAGTCATAGCAACCCTATAGGACAGAGTAGAACTGCCCCATAGAGTTTCCAAGGAGCAGCTGGTGAATCTGAACCGCCGACATTTTGGTTAGCAGCCAAGCTCTTAAACACTACACCACTGGGGCTTGCCATATGACCCTGTAATTCCACTGCTAGGTACATGTGTTATCATGTTGCTAGGTTCCATAGAGTTGGTTCTGATTCATAGAGAACCTATGTGCAATAGAACGAAATACTGCCCAGTCCGGCACCATCCTCACAATCGTTGGTATGTTTGGCTCATTGTTGCAGCCACTGTGTCAATCCATCTTGTTGGGGGTCTTCCTCTTTTTCACTGATCCTCTACTTTACCAAGCATGATGTCCTTCTCCAAGGACTGGTCCCTCCTGATAATATGTCCAGAGTATGTAAGATGTAGTCTCGCTATCATCCTTGCTTCTAAGGAGCATTCTGGTTGTACTTCTTCCAAGACAGATTTGTTCCTTCTTTTGGCAGTTCATCGTATATTCAACATTCTTCACCAAAACCACAATCAAAGGTGTCACTTCTTTGGTCTTCCTTATTCATCGTCCAGCTCTCGCATGCATATGAGGAGATTGAAAACACCATGGCTTGGGTTAGGAGCACCTTAGTCTTCAAGGTGACATCTTTGCTTTTCAACACCTTTTAAAGAGGTCTTTTGCAGCAGATTTGCCCAGTGTAATGGGTCTTTTGATTTCTTGACTGCTGCTTCTATGGGTGTTGATTGTGGATCCAAGTAAAATGAAAACCTTGACAACTTCAGTCTTTTCTCATTTTATCATGATGTTGCTTATTGGTCC
>NW_004444015.1:4132505-4133675 GCF_000243295.1 Trichechus manatus latirostris
CAAAGTTCCCAGGGATCCCACCAGTGCAGCCATGAGGTCTGGGGAAGTTGCTCTCAGGTGTTGCAGTACAGCCTGGCTAGAAGGTGTAGAGGTATACAATGCCAGGTATTCAGGGAACAGAAAGAGAAGGAAGATATAGAGACAAGAAATTGAGCAATGAAGAAAGACAAAAAGGGAAAAAGAGGAAAAAGAAAACAAAACAAATTAAAACAAACAAACAAACAAACAAGAAAGTTCCCCAAAGAAACAGAAGAAATAAAAAAACCGAACGTAAAAAGAAATGCCCTCAGGGATCCCTCTGCACTTCTGTGGAAGCTGAAGGTGAGTCTCCCTGCCATGCAGCTCAGCCTGGCAAGAAAGGGCTCCCAACTCAAGAAAAGGGAAAGAAAACAAAGAAACAATTCAAAATGAACAAATGAAGAAAAGCCCCGGGATCCCACCAGCACGGCAGCCCAAACCAAGAAGCAGCTCCACACTCGAACAGAGCTCCGCAGCCCCTCAGGAAGAAGCAAAGATGGCTCATGGAGCCAGGTACTTGAGCGAAGGGAGGGGGAGGTTGTGAGAGGCAAGTAAGAAATCAAAAGAAGCAGAAAAAAAAGCAACACTAGCAGCCAACAAATGGCACTCAGAGAGCCAGCTAGTGCGGGCTGGTGTTTCTGGTCAAGAGACTGTCCGTGGGAAGCAGCGGGGGCTGAGTGTCGGTGAAGAAGTGTAGAGAGTGGGAAAGTGTATGTCACAAATTACTGGAGCTCTGCAGCCCCTCAGGAAGAAGCAAGGATGGCACATGGATCGAGGTAATCGAGCAAAAGGAGGGGGAGGTGGGGAGAGGCAAGGAAGAAATAAAAAGAAGCAGAAAAAAAGCAACATCAGCAGCCAACAAATGGCACTCAGAGAGTCACCCATTGGGGTGTATGGCATCCAAGCAGCTGCTCTTTCCCAGTCAAGAGACTGTGGCCGTGGGAAGCAGAGAAGGCAGAGTCGGGGTGAAGAAGGGTGGGGGGTGGGAAACTGTATATCGCCAATTACTGGTTGTTTTGTCTCCCACTGGAAGCTCCGTGAGGCTGCTTTCTCGTACCCCCTGTTTGCTGGTCTCCGATAGGAGTCCAAGATGTCGGGTCCATGCTGCGTTAGCTGGTAGGGGACCTCTGCATGAATCTCTCCTCGCTCTCC
>NW_004444015.1:4133775-4137590 GCF_000243295.1 Trichechus manatus latirostris
GGGTTTCAGGATTGTTGTATTCTCTATTCGGCTTAGTTTTTCAGATCTTTGCTGTGGAGGGACGGCGTGGTGCTTCTGCCTAGAGCGCCATTTTACCAGAACTGCTCCAACTAATTCTTTTTGGTATAATGACTCTGTTTATTCCTCCCATCTTCTTTTTGATGCTTCCTGCATCATTTAGTATTTTCCCCATAGAATCCTTCACTATTGGAACTCGAGGCTTGATTTTTTTCCTTCAGTTCTTTCAGCTTGTGAAATGCCGAGCGTGTTCTTCCCTTTTGGTTTTCTATCTCCAGCTCTTTGCACATGTCATTATAATACTTTACTTTGTCTTCTCAAGCTGCCCTTTGAAATCTTCTGTTCAGCTCTTTTACTTCATCATTTTTTCCTTTTGCTGTAGCTACTCGATATTCAAGAGCAAGTTTCAGAGTCTCTTCTGACATCTATTTTGGTCTTTTCTTTCTTTCCTGTCTTTTTAATGACCTCTTTCTATCTTCATGTATGACGCCCTTGCAAAACTCATCTGGTCTTCTATCATTAGTGTTCAATGTATCAAATCTGTTCTTGAGATGGTTGCTACATTCAGGTAGGACATACTCAAGGTTGTACTTTGGCTCTTGTGGACTTGTTCTAATTTTCTTCAGTTTCACCTTGAACTTGCATAGGTACAATTGCTGGTCTGTTCCACAGTCGGCCCGTGGCCTTGTTCTGACTGATGATATCAAGCTTTTCCATTGTCTCTTTCCACAGATGGAGTCGATTTGATTCCTATGTATTCCATCTGGCGAGGTCCACATGTATAGTCACCGTTTATGTTGGTGAAAAAAGGTATTTGCAATGAAGAAGTCATTGGTCTTGCAAAATTTTATCATGCGATTTCCAGCATCGTTTCTATCACCAAGGCCATATTTTCCAACTACTGATCCTTCTTGTTTCCAACTTTCACATTCCAATCACCAGTAATTATCAATGCGTCCTGATTGCATGTTCAATCAAATTCAAACTGCAGAAGGTGGTAAAAATCTTCAATTTCTTCACCTTTGGCCTTAGTGGTTGGTTTGTAAATTTGAATAATAGTCGTATTAACTGGTCTTTCTTGTAGGCATATGGATATTATCCTATCACTGACAGCATTGTGCTTCAGGATAGATCTTGAAATATTCTTTTTGACGATGAATGCAAAGCGATTCCTCTTCAAATTGTCATTCCAGCATAGTAGACCATAGGATTGTCCAATTCAAAATGTCCAATGCCAGTCCATTTCAGCTCACTAATGCCTAGGATATCGATGTTTATGCATTCCATTTCATTTTTGATGATTTCCAATTTTCCTAGATCCATACTTCATACATTCCAAGTTCCAATTATTAATGGATGTTTTCAGCTGTTTCTTCTCATTGTGAGTCGTGCCACATCAGCAAATGAAGGTCCCGAAAGCTTGACTCCATCCACGTCATTAAAGTTGACTCTACTTTGAGGAGACAGCTCTTCCCCAGTCGTCTTTTGAGTTCCTTCCAACCTGGGGGGCTCATCTTCCAGCACTGTATCAGACAATGTTCTGCTGCTATTCATAACGTTGTTACTGGCGAATTCTTCTGAGTAGTAGACTGCCAGGTCCTTCTTCTGAGTCTGTCTTAGTCTGGATTCTCAGCTGAAACTTGTCCACCATGGGTGACCCTGATGGTATCTGAATACCAGTGGTACAGCATCCAGAATCAAAGCAGCATGCAAGCCTCCACAGTACGACAAATTGACAGACACATGGGGGATAGATAGATAGAAGTAGCATCTGCTAGTCTCCATTTTTGTTGTTCCATTTAAAGTATATTCAGTCTCAATCAAGTTTCACTGTTTTCAATTTAAAAATTTCTATACAGCCAGTCCTCTTTTTTCTTAAGTTCTTTATAATTAAAGGTGTGTGAGAGAGCACAGAAAGAGAGAGAGAGCAAACTCATCTGAGCAGAGGATGAGTGCACAGATATTTTTTAAATGTTTGGCTTTCATTCATTGAGACCTAGGTTGTCTAAGAAGTTGAGAGACCTGAGTTAGTTTGTCTGTTCATTTATTCATTCACTTGTTCATCTTATAATTTATTTATTGAGCATTTATTGCATTCATTAAATTTTTTTTAGAATCCATTCTGTCCCAGGCTCACTCAGATTCACTGGGGATACAAAGATAGATGAGACCATTAAAAAAACTCCAAGCTAGTAAGGAAGATGGAAAAGTCCAGAGGTTGTCACAGGGTGTTGTGGTATAAGAGTGAAACGGTTCCTAACCTATGTCTGCCATATTCTAGATCTGAGGCATTGGGCAAGTCCCTTCCTTTCTTGGGATGTCAATTCCTGCATAACTAAAATGTGGAAAAGTTTTAACCTTAGGCAGCTGTGGTGAAAATCCTTGAATATTCCCTAGAGATTTTAAGACTTAGGCGTGTGGAGAACTATTATCATGGTTGAGCTTCTATGAACAGAGAGATTAGGGTGAGGGGAATTCCAACTATATCAACCAACCCCTAGACTGAACTTGAAACCAAAGAATTAGGGTCAAAAGTACAATGTTTGGACTACAAAAATGTTCCAAAAACTGCTTCTATGGGATGTAATTGTATCCAGAGTTTGTCCTTAGGACATTCCAATAAATTCCTAGTCTTTTGTTATTAGGTGCTGTCCAGTCGGTTCTGACTCATGGTGACCTCATGTACAACAGAATAAAACATTGCCCAGCCCTATTGTCTTCATGATTGTTGGTCTGTTTGGGTTCATTGTTGTGGCTATTGTGTTAATCTGTCTCGTTGAGATTTTGCCTCATTTTCGCTGACCCTTACTTCTTCCTAGTCCCCCACCCCCCTTCAGTTCTGCTGATATTGGCAAGATCAGCTTTCTGCAATCTATTTTGGTTAGTCCTCTGTCATTCTGCAGTTTTCACCATCTATAAACACTTGGTAAAGAATGTATAACATGGCTGGCTTTTGTTTGCAACATATGCCCGTGTATCTCCCAAACTAGATTGTAACTCCTCAAAGTCATCCCTTCATAGTATTTAGTCCTCATACATGCATTCATTTATTCATTCAATTAGCCTTTACTTAGAATTCACTATAAAGTAAACACTAATAAATGCTTATAGTATTATATCATTTAATCCCTATAACAATCATTTAAGGTAGGCACTATTATTATCCCCATTTTACACATGAAAATCTGAGAATGTTAGATGTTAAATCACTTTGTTCAAGAAACACTTCATCTGTTGTTTCTTGATCTGTCCAGCTCTATAGTATCAACTTCTGCTTTGATGCCTGTCCCCCAGCCATGTCCTGCATACCAACCAACCAACAAACCAGTTACTGTCAAGTCAATTCTGACCCATGGGGACCCCATGTGTGTCAGAGTAGAACTGTGCTCAATATTGTTGTTAGGTGCTGTCAAGTAGGTTCCAACTCACAGCAACCCTATGTACAACAGAACTAAACACTGCCCTGTCCTGTGCCATCTCACAAATGTTGTTATGCTTGAGCCCATTGTTGCAGCCACTGTGTCAATCCATCTTGTTGAGAGGTCTTCCTCTTTTTTGCTTGCCCTCTACTTTACCAAGCATGATGTCCTTCTCCAGGGACTGATCTCTCCTGATAACATGTCCAAAGTATGTGAGACGTAGTCTTGCCATACAACTTCAATCTTTTCTCCATTCATCATAATGTTGCTTATTGGTCCACTTGTGAGGATTTCTGTTTTCTTTATGTTGAGGTGTAATCAATCCATACTGAAGGCTGTGGTCTTTGATCTTCATCAGTAAGTGCTTCAAGTCCTCTT
>NW_004444015.1:4138473-4149187 GCF_000243295.1 Trichechus manatus latirostris
ATTCAAAAATTTATACACATATTTTTTTGTAATATTGGTTGCAATCTCCTCAGTGTGATAGCATGCTCCCCCTTTATGCCCCGGGTTCCCTATGTCCATTTGTCCAGGTTTCCTGTCCCTTCCTGCCTTCTCATCTTTGCTTTTGGGCAGGTGTTGCCCGTTTGGTCTCATATACTTGATATGAACTAAGAAGCATGTTTCTTCACGCATGATATTGTTTATTTTACAGGCCTGCCTAATTTTTGTCTGAAAAGTGAGCTTCAGGAGTGGTTTCAGTTCTGAGTTAGCAAACTATCCAGGGGTCATAGTCTCAGGGGTTCCTCCAGTCTCCGTCAGACCAGTAAGTCTGGCCTTTTTTTGTGAATTTGAATTTTGTTCTACATTTTTCTCCCAATCTGTCCAGGACTCTCTATTGTGATCCCTGTCAGAGTGGTTGTTGGTGATAGCCAGGCACCATCTAGTTCTTCTGGGCTCAGGCTGGTGGAGGCTGTAGTTCATGTGGTCCTTTAGTCCTTTGGGATAATATTTTCCTTGTGTCTTTGGTTTTCTGTATTCTCCTTTGCTCCAGACAGAAAGAGACCAATAGATGGATCTTAGATAGCTGCTTGCAAGCTCTTAAGACCCCAGACGCTACTCACCAAAGTAGGATGTAGAACATTTTCTTTATGAACTACGTTATGCCAGTTGACCTAGATGTCTCCTGAGACTATGGTCCGAAGCCCTCAGCCCCAGCAACTTGGTCCGTCAAGGTGTTTGGATGTGTCCAGGGAGCTTCTATGGCTTTGCCTTGGACAGGTTTTGCTGACTTCCCCTATGTTGTGTGTTGCCTTTCCTTTCACCAAAGTTAACATCTTGTCTACTATCTAGTTAGTGCTTTTCCCTCCCCACAACTTCCCATCCTCATAACCATCAAAGAATGTTATTTTCTGTGTGTAAGCTTTTTCTTGTGTTTTTATAGTAGTGACCACATACAATATTTGTCCTTTTGTGATTGACTTATTTCACTCAGCATAATGCCGTCCAGATTCATCCATGTTGTGAGATGTTTCGTGCATTCATTGTTCTTTATCCTTGTATAATACTCCATTGTGTGTATGTACCATAGTTTGTTTATCCATTCATCTGTTGATGGGCATCTAGGTTGTTTCCATCTTTTAACTATTGTTAATACTGCAGTGAACATGGGTGTGCATATATCTATTTATGTGACGACTCTTATTTCTCTTCTGCTAGTACTTTAGAAAGGAAAAAAAAAAACAAAGTTTTAACATTAAAGTAACATCTTTGTCATCCAATATATTATTATGTTAGTTATTCTTCACATACATTTTTCTCTTTCCATAGAAATTAATAACTATGTTACAGCTATTTTTTGAGGGGTATAAAAAATTAATGTTTTGAAGTTTAAAGTTTCGGATAAATGTTTCAAGTAGTACATTGAGCTTTATCATTTTTGATGAATGTGATCTATTTTCTATAAAAATCCAAATGTTCTAGATGGGCAGACACAGTTCCATTTCCTCCATTATTACTTTATCTTTCATTTCCTGGGCAAAGGGAAAGAGAGGTATAAAGGAAAAGGATGATCAACAGCAGGTATGATTGTATTTCCCTCATCATTTATTTCCATAGCTGATTTTGGAGAAAAAGTTAAATGAAAGTTAAGACTCTTCCGTACCTAAAAATATAATATTAATAAAGTGGTGTTCCAATGTTATGAGATAAAAAAAGCAAAATTTAATATCAACTTATTTTCTGTGTATATTTGTGGGTAAAGATGAAATATTGCTTGGAGAGTTGAAATTCTCAACATTGCAGTATTCATGGTTCTGATCATTAATTTCTGAAGCAGACTATGCATAATTTGTGATATATTTTTGCCTAAAGAAGTAGCCCAAAACCCCATAGAGAGAACCGAAAATATAGCCAGATTCATCAAATACGACTACCGTTTTCCATTCAGCCCTTTCCATGCTTTATTTTTTAGTGATTCCTGAAGCAGTCTCTCAAATTCCAAAGCCTACTTAATGAATTCTTTGAACACTGGCACAGATTAATATTAATCATAATAAGTTCATTTGTGTTTCAGTAGTGGACAGCTTAATTTCAGTTATTAAAAATGCCCAGTCTTATTTCAAAGGTAAGAAGAAAACTTAAAGGGGTCACTGGAAAGAAGGACAAGGGGGGGGGTGCCAGACTCAGCCAGCGTTCCCTTAGGCTACCTGGCCTTCCGAAGTCTCTGCCTGAGTAGTACAAGCAGCGTGCTTAGCTACTAACCAAAAGGTTGGAGGTTTGAGTCCACCCAGAGGCACCTCAGAAGAGAGGCCTGGCGATCTACTCCTCAAAAATCAGCCATTGAAAACCCTATGGAGTGCAGTTCTGCTCGGACACGCGTAGGATTACCATGAGTCAGAGTCAACTCCACAGCAACTGGTTTACCTTCTTTTTCAAGTGTCTCTGATCTTCTACTTTAGGTTCATGCCACTTTTTCTGGGATCTCAGCACTGTACAGGATTATTTAAGTATGATATAATGGAAAGGTCCCTGAACTCTGAGTTGGACAGACAAAAATATGAATTTTGATTCTGCAATGGCGTTCTCAACCTTGTAAAGAAGACAGACTATTACAGCACAGTGTGGTAAACACTGCCATGAGGGAAAAGCAAGGCAGCGTGGAAATACATAGGGAATACATAGGCATCTCTCTCTGCCTGTGAGAGTCACGGAGAGCTCAACAGAGGAAGTGCCTCTTGAGCCGAAATGTGATAAGTGAGTGGGAATTTGGCAATTTCCCTTCTACAAATAGTCAAACAGAACAAGAATCTTGTCATTTACCCTTAAATACTTGGGATCCAGAAGAATTTCTGAAAGCAGCCAGGAGATAAATTTTAGTTTAATTTATGGAAAAGTTTTCTGATAATAAGAATTGGCTAACTCTGGCCTAGCCTTCTTGAAATGATAATGAACCTTGTCACAAAGTGAGGTTCATCAGCACCTTGGCTGGGAGGCTTTAGGAGGGACCCTTCCTCTTGGAGGACAGTTGCATAGAGCAAGCCTGTCCAACTTTAAGAGTCTGTTTTTCAATGTTTTAATGAACCATGGTGAACCATTTAGACGATTTCTAAATTATTAATTTAGTTAATATAATAGCGAGTTAGACCCTGGAGCTTCAAAATAACAGAACTAGGGTAACAGACTTCTTAGACTTGTACAAGGAGGTTTAGTTAGTGAAAGCAGTAGAAGGTTCTTATTAACATCCCATGTTTTAGCAAGGCTCTTGTGTGATGTTTAAATGTGAGAATGCACTTGGAGCTACTGGCCGAGAATGCATTATGAATTAATAATATTCTCTGTTGACCAGGCCTTTCATTACATTTCTGCGTAAACTAACAACTCATAATAGTGGCTCTGCCTGGAACTTAATGCCATGAACAGTAAAAATAATTTGGGAAGCATCATTTTAAAGACAGTTTATACAAACAAAAACACTGTTATGCTTTCTTGAAATTTTAATTATCCAATTAAAGTCTGAATTTTAACAACTGTTTACCTTTAAACAAAATAATGCAGTTATGCCCAAAGCGGTTATTTTACCAGACTGTAAAACTACAGGAAACTAGAAATTCTCTCTTGTGATTCACAGAAAACAAGAATGAGAACATACACTAAAGGGAAGATGAAAGAAGAGAGAAGGTAACTCGTTAGGGGCCGCCAAGGGAGTCAAAGCAGTGTTAAACATCATTAGGGAATAGACTTGACTTGTTATTTTTTTTTTCTAAATTACTTTTCAATTCCCATCCTAAGTGTTGCATGTCAATATTTTAGCTGGTGCCTTTTTAAAATTCACCAAAGGACTTACATACGGCACAGACCCAGTTCATTTGGAATCCACAAAGTTCCAAGACTTGGTATTATCCTCTTCCGAATGGTGAGATGAAGAGAGCAAACAAGTTCTTTAGATCTTTAGACGATGTAGTCCTTTATATTAACTCCGGGTTCAGCAATCTTAGGGAATTGTTTTGAGTTCTTTACATATAAATCCGCAGAACTTATCCTCACATAGATTACAATGATGGACTAGGTTTTCCAGTACACCCTTATTTGGTCAAGAAGCATTTATTTGAACACCTACTGTGTGCATATGGAAGAACTCACAGTAGGCTAGGGATGACAAGTGAACAGAAAATTGCCATGTAGTATGTGCTGATAAACATAAGCACTCAGGGTTGTGAAAATCTTGAGGAAGACTCAGCTACCTCTGCCTATGGCATTTGGGATGGAGGCAGTAAAGTCTTCAGAGAGGCACCGGCTTGTTAATAGGAAATTGAAGGAAGGAGTGGGAGCCTAAATTATCAAAGGAGCAGGGCAGCCTTCATGCGTGTGTGATCTGTGCAGTCACACTGGGCCCCATGGTAAGAAGGGCCCCATGCTTTTGAATGCTCTGCTGTTACCATCTTGAAATTCTTTAGGTCTATCACATTTTCATTTTACATGGGGCCTCATAAATTATGTAGTCAGTCCTGCAGAGGAAGTAGGGGACTATAAACAAATCTACATAGTCTCTGTCCTAAAGCAGCTACAAGAATATGAAAAAAGAGTTTCCGCGGGAAGAAAAAATGGTACAACGTAAAACATTGAGTTCTGTAAGGGTAAGGATGAAATATTAAGGCAAGTCAGAGAGAGGATTCATTAATTTTTGCCTGGGGTAGGGTGGGGTGGGTAGGATGGAGAAGAAAGCATATGCAAAAAAAGGAAGGCGTTCATTCACTGAACAAAGTTTATTGACTGCCTGCTGTGTTGCAGACACTATTCCAGGAACTTGGGATAGAGTGGTGAACAAAACAAAGTCCCTTCTTTGATGGAGCTTGCATTTTAGTGAAGGATCTGGACAATAAACAATTAAATGAATAAACTTATGAGATGATGGTAAATATTATGCAGAAAAATAAAGCAAGATAAGAGAATAGAGAACGAAAAGGGGACCTTTAAAATAGGATTTCTGAGGTGGTGATTTTTGAGGATAGACTTGAATGAAGTAAGAAAGTAAGCAATGTAGCAGGAACAGCAAGTTCAAGGTCCTGAGGCAGGGATAGCACCATGATCTAGGACAATATGGAGGCCAATGTGAGTGGTGCCCAATTAGAAAAGGGTAGACAGTGATGTTGAAGACGTAGACAGGGGCCAGGCCATGGAGGGCCTTGTAAGCCATGGTTATGACTTTGGGTTTCATTTTAAGTGTTAGTTAAGAGCAAGGGAAGGTCAAATCTAAGTTGTATTGTAAAAGGTTACCTTGGCTGCTCTGTGGATAATAGAGTGTAGGAAGGCAAGAGTGGAAGCAGGAAGACCAGTTAGAAAGCAATTCCAGTAACTCAGATAAGAGATGATGGTGGTGACTTCGTCTAGAGTGGTAGTGGTGGAGGCATTGAGATGTGGTTAGATTTGGAGTGTATGTTGAAGGCAAAAACAACATCATTTATTAATGGATTAGATGTGGGGCGTGAGAAAGGATGCCTCCAAGATTTAAGGCCTGAGAAAATGTATGAATGGAGTTACCATTTACTGTGGAAACGTCCTGTACACATTATGCTCAGGGAAGCTAACTTAGGTCATGAGAAATAGAGTTTAAAATTTGTCTGAGAAGGAAGGAGAGCTGTGGCTGAAGAGATAGGTGGAAACTATCTCAAGTTGGGCCTTATCGATCAGGAGAAGGAGTTTAGATTTATCCTAAGGATTTTAGGAGCCCTGGTGGTGAAGTGATTAAAGCACTCAGCCGCTAAACAAATGGTTGACAATTAGAACCTGCTAGCCACTCTGCTAGGGAAAGATGTGACTGTCTGCTTCCATAAAGATTTATAGCTTTGGAAACCCTATGGGGCAGTTCTACTCTGTCCTATAGGGTCGCTATGAGAATGAGAAAGAGTTTAGACTTTATCCTAAGCATTTGAAATCACAGAAGAGCATAATGTTTTTTTCACTTCCGAAGGTTTATCTTGACTGTCCATAGAAACTTCTTTGAAGAGGTCGAAGAGTGATCAATTAGAAGGTCATAGTAATTGTCCATATGCGAGACAATGAGGTATGGCTCAAAAGTTGTGACAGTTGGTTTGGAGAGTGGATACTTGTGAGAGAAAGCTACGGATTCTTTTACTCATCAGATGTTTTTTGAGAACCTATTTTCCAGTGCACTGAAGGCATTGGTGAAAAACCAGGCTCCAGGAATTGATGGAATACCAATTGAGATGTTTCAACAAATGGATGCGGTGCTGGATGGACTCACTTGTCTATGCCAAGAATTTTGGAAGACAGCTACCTGGCCAACCGACTGCAAGAGATCCATATTGATCTTATTTCAAAGAAAGGTGATCTGATAGAATGGAGAAATTATCGAACAATGTCATTAATATCACATGCAAGTGAAATTTTGGTGAAGGTCATTCCAAAGCGGTTGCAGCAGTACATCAACAGGGAAATGCCAGAAATTCAAGCCGGATTCAGAAGAGGATGTGGAACGAGAGACATCATTGCTGATGTCAGATGACTCCTGGCTGAAAGCAGAGAATACTAGAAAGATGTTTACCTGTGTTTTATTGACTGTACAAAGGCATTTGACCAAGTGGATTATAACAAATTATGGATAACATTACGAAAAATGGGAATTCTAAAACACTTAATTGTGCTCATGCAGAACCTGTACATAGACCAAGAGGCAGTTGTTTGAACAGAACAAGTGGGTACTGCATGGTTTAAAGTCAGGAAAGGTGTGTGTCAGGGTTATATCCCTTCACCATACTTCTTCAATCTGTATGCTGAGCAAATAATCCGAGAAGCTGGACTATATGAAGAAGAACTCGGCCTCAGGATTGGTGGAAGATTCATTAACAACCTGTGATATGCAGACGACACAACCTTGCTTGCTGAAAGCAAAGAGTACTTGAAGCACTTACTGATGAAGATCAAAGACTACAGCCTTCAGTATGGATTACACTTCAACATAAACAAAATAAAAATCCTCACACCTGGACCAATGAACAACATCATGATAAATGGAGAAAATATCAAAGTGGTCAAGGATTTCATTTTACTTGGATCCACAATCAATGCCCATGGAAGCAGCAGTCAAGAAATCAAATGACGTACTGTATTGGGCAAATCTGCTGCAAAAGACCTCTTTAAAGTGTTGAAAAGCAAAGATGTCACTTTAAGGACCAAGGTGCGCCTGACCCAGGCCATTGTGTTTTCAGTCGCCTCGTATGCATGCGATAGCTGAACAATGAATAAAGAAGGCCAAAGAAGAACTGATGCCTTTGAATTATGGTGTTGGCCAGAAGAACAAACAAATCTGTCTTGGAAGAAGTACAACCAGAATGCTCCTTAGAAGCAAAGATGGCCAGACTTCTTCTCATGTGCTTTGGACATGTTATCAGGAGGGTTTAGTCCCTGGAGAAGGACATCATGCTTGGCAAAGTAGAGGGTCAGTGAAAAAGAGGAAGACCCTCAACAAGATGGATTGGTACAGTGGCTGCCACAATGGTTTCAAGCATAATAAAGATTGTGAGGATGGTGCAGGACCAGGCAGTGTTTTGTTCTGTTGTAGATAGGGTCGCTGTGAGTCAGAATCTACTCGAGGGCACCTAACAACAATATTTTCCAGGTATCATTTTTGGTGTTTGGGGATATTCCAGTCAGTATAACAGACAATTTGCACCCATATGGAACTTACATTCGAGTGAGAAGAGAAAGACAATAAAATAAGTTATACATAAATGAGTTAAGATGATGATAAGTGCTAGAGAAAAATGTAACTGCAAAATTGAATAAGGGATATTGGGGAGGGTTATAATTTTATACAAGGAGACCCCAGTAGGCCTCAGTGAGAAAGTGACATTTGAATAAAGGCCAAAATGTTTGATTTAGATTTTGTATAAACTCATTCAGCAAATATTAATTGAATGTATACAATGTGCATGGGCACTTTGCTAGGTACTATCATCCTGCCGAGCTTACTTTTTCTTTTTCCATTACATCTTGAGGCTTAAACAGTTCACATTATGTTTTTAATGGGCGTTTCTTGGTAATATTTGCATTACAATTGCCGTGGCCTTATTGAGATCTTAGAGCCCTGATAGCGCAGTGGTTAAAGTGCTCATCTGTTAACCGGAAGGTCAGTGATTTGAACTCACCATCCAATCCTCAGGAAAAAGATGTGGCAGTCTGCTTCTGAAAGATTTACAGCCTTGGAAACCCTATGGGGCAGTTCTACTCTGTCCTATAGGGCCGCTTTGAGTCAGAATCTACTTGACGGCAGTGGGTTTGGTTTAGGCTTTATTGAGGTCTTCGAAAGCTCCCATATATCCTTTGTTGAATGCCCCCACAGACCAATGCCACCACTGGAATAGCAGTTGTAGGATCTCAGGGGAAGAATTAAAATTATTTGGCTTCGCCAGTGAGGGACTACAGTGAAATAAATGGGGATACAAACTGAAGTTCAGTCTGATAATAGTACTTTCTGGAAACACCTGTGTAATTGAAATAGTGTAGGAAAGGACTTTCAGATTAGAAAGCTACATCTCACCAAAGAGATCTTCCCTGATCACCCTATCTAAAATAGTAGCATCCCCACTTCAGCTCTTCCCTCTCCCCCTTTCCTGCTTCATTTTTCTCTAGATCTCTTGTTACCAGCTGACATATCTATTTCACTAAGGTATTTGATTATTGCCTGTCTCTTCAACCAGAAGGTAAGCTCCATGAGGTTAGGGCTGAATCCTCAACATCTAGAACAATGCCTGGCACTTTTTTATTTATTTATTTCTTTTCGTGGTGAAAATATACACAAGAAAACATTCACCACTTCAACAAATTCTACATATATAATCCAGTGACATTGATTACAGTTTTCATGTTGTGCACCGTTCTTCCTATCCTTTTTCAAATTATTTCACCACCGTTAACATAAAAAAGGAGCTCCGTGGCATAGTGGTTAAAGTGCGCAGCTGCTAACTGAAAGGTTGGCAGCTCAAACTTACAAGCCGCTACGCGGGAGAAAGATGTGACAATCTGCTTCTGTAAATATTTACAGCCTTGAAAACGCTATGGGGCAGTTCTACTCTGTAGTATAGGGTTGCTATGAGTCGGAATTGACTTGATGGCAGTGGGTTAGGTTTTTCTTTTGGTTTTTATTAACAAAAACTCAGGATCCTTACCATTAACATGAACTCGATGCCCCCCTAAGCAAAAACCCTCCTCTTTTATTTTTTTAATTGTTAAATATACAGATGTTAGGCAGGAATAAAGGAGCCCTGTTGGCACATAGTTAAGCACTTGGCTGCTAACTGAAAGGTCGGCAGTTCGAACCCACCCAGCCACTCCATGAAAGAAAGATGTGTCAGTCTACTTCCGTAAAGATTACAGCCTTGGAAACCCTATGGGGCAGTTCTACTCTGTCCTACAGGGTTGCTATGAATCAGAATCAACTCAATGTTTTGGTTAGGCAGGAAGAAGAGAAGAAAGAAAACTATGAGGAGGATGTTACTTGCCCATGACCCAGTGGAAGTTGGTACCTGTAATGAATTTTGTAAGATCTATGCATACTGTCCGTGGCAGTCCTCTTTGTGTCCATTGGTATGTCGCTTTGGAATAGCTGGTCAGATAGGGTGACCAACCACTCCAGTTTTGTTTTCCTGAGACTGAGGAGTTTCCCAGGGCACAAGACTATCCATGCTAGAATTTGTGGGCAAACAAAGATGATTGATCAGGGTTCTGGATGTGGTTTGAGGATTCAAAGTGTGACCAAGGTAACACAATGTGGTGTTCATATCCCAGCCCTTTTACTCACCCTATGAATTTGGCAATTCCCTTTCTACCCTGAGGCCTGTATTTAACATCTAGAAAATAAGGATTTGCGTTAGCTGATTTCTAATGATCCTTCCAGCTTGAACAGTCTCTGGTTCTTGTTGCCATATGTAGGAATTGAACCCATTATATTAATCTTACTATGGGACCTTTAGGTTGATTAGGGAAGCAGAGAGTAGGCTGTTATTTTAGTGGCCCTGAGGAAAGACCCCTGTCTGCCCAAAATTAGTCACACCTTTCCTGTGATGCTCCAAAGTCTGTTAACAATTGGCCTAAAGCTTATAAGGAAAATACGCCTATAATGTATCATAACAGATTCTGTCTCCCTTATTCAAAATGGAGTAGAAGTACCTGATATTACACTTTGTGCTCAGCATGAAGAACCAGGGGAGATTATGAAGACATAGAGGACTAAAAGTCCAAGGATGGGAGAGGGCAAAGAGCTTACTTTTGATTGGGAAGAAGCCATGGGATCAAACATGGCCATTTTGCTTAGACATCATTATGGACCACATATTCCCAGACCCTTGTAATCCTCTGAGAGCTGGGTCCCTAGATGAGTTGAGAAGTATTTTTTTTATATTTTTTAAATTTTTTTTTTTTGTATTTTAGATGAAAGTTTACAAAACAAATAGTTTCACATTAACCGTCAGTACATACATTTTTTTTTATTGTACTTCAGGTGAAGGCTTACAGAACAAATAGTTTCTCATGAAACAGTAGAACACATGTTATTTTATGATGTTGGTTAAAAACCCCAAAACATATCAACCCTCTAAATTCTCCACCTTTTTTTTTTTTTTTGGTGAAAATACACATAGCCAAAGATACACCATTTCAAAAATTTCTACATGCACAGTTCAGT
>NW_004444015.1:4150091-4167186 GCF_000243295.1 Trichechus manatus latirostris
GGAAAGATGAGGGACTATGAAATGGAGAAAAACAGAAAGGGGAAGAGGAAGAAAAGAAAAGAATGAATAAATAAAAATCAGAAAGGTTAAAGAACCACAAAGTTCCCAAGGATCCCCCCGGTGTAGCTATTAGGTGTGGGGAAGTCGTTCTCAGGTGTTGCAATACAGCCTGGCTAGAAGGCGTAGAGGTATATAATACCAGGTATTTAGGGAACAGAAAGAGAAGGAAGATATAGAGAGACGAGAAACTGATCAATGAAGAAAGAGAAAAAGGGAAAAAGAGGGAAAACAAAACAAAACAAAACAGAAAAAGAACAAGAAAGTCCCCCCAACAGAACAGAAAAAAAAAACTCAACGAAAGAAGACATGCTCTCAGGGATCCCTCTACCCATCTGTGGAAGCCGAAGGGGAGTACCCCCGCCACGCAGCTCCGCCTGGCCAGAAAGGGCCCCGAACTCAAGAAAAGGAAAAGAAAACAAGCAAACAATTCAAAACAAACAAACAAACAGAAGCCCCGGGATCCCACCAGCACGGCAGCCCAGACCGGGAAGCAGCTCCACACTCGATAAGAGCTCCGCAACCCCCCAGGAAGAAGCAAAGATGGCACACGGAGCCAGGTACTTGAGCAAAAGGAGGGGGAGGTGGCGAGAGGCAAGTAAGAAATCAAAAGAAGCAGGAAAAAAAAAAGCAACACTAGCAGCTAACAAATGGCCCTCAGAGAGCCAGCTATTGCGGCCTGGTGTTTCTGGACAAGAGACTGTGTCCGTGGGAATCAGAGGGGGCCGAGTGTGGGTGAAGAAGGGTAGAGAGTGGGAAAGCGAATATCACAAATTACCGGCACTCTGCAGCCCCTCTGGAAGAAGCAAAGATGGTACACGGAACAGGTACTTGAGCGAAAGGAGAGGGAGGTGGCGAGAGGCAAGGAAGAAATCAAAAGAAGTGGAAAAAAGCAACACCAGCAGCCAACAAATGGCACTCAGAGTGCCGCCCATTCGCGTTTGTGGAATCCAAGCAGCCGGCATTTCCTGATCAAGAGATTGTGGCCGTGGGAAGCAGAGGAGGCCGAGTCGGTGTGAAGAGGGGTGGAGGATGGGAAAGCGTATATCGCAAATTACCAGTTGTTTTGTCTCCCACTGGATGCTCTGTGAGGCTGCTTTCTCATACCCCCTGTTTGCTGGTCTCCGATAGGAGTCCAAGATGTTGGATCCACGCTGCATTAGCTTGTAGGGGACCTCTGCATGAATCTCTCCTTGCTCTCCATTCTCTGTCAGTTTTCTCACTCCATTTGGTGCTTGGCTGAGTTCTTTATCTCTTCATTTGATGTTTTAGGGTTTCAGGATTGTTGTATTCTCTGTTCGGCTTAGTTTTTCAGATCTTTGCTGTGGAGGGATGGCGTGGTGCTTCTGCCTAGAGCGCCATTTTTCCGGAACCACCTTAAGAAGTATTTTTACAGTGACAACCTTCTTTTTCAAGCTTTTTTTTTCTTTTTTCCCCCTTAGCCTGATTTACTACTTCAGCACTGATGACACAGGCATTTATTTGACCTATAATCCTCATGAGTTCTCTTAAGGCTAATCAATTCTCAGATCGTTCACATCAAATTTGGGCTCATACATAACTGAAGTTAATATTAGATGTCATAATGGAGATAATATATTTGCTGAGGATGGTAAATTTCCATGGAAGGAGTGAATTTTTACTTGTCTTCCTTTCTCACCAGCATTTGGCCTAGCTTCTATATATACTTTGTCATATTCACTTCTACTTGTACCTTCTCCTCTCGCCTTGCAGTCTGTCTGGGTTTTATCTTGATACCTCTTATCAAATCCATCATCTTCTCTCTTTAGTTTCAAATTATATTGATTCTAGCCTTTTCTTAAATTACTCCTGTCTCATATTTTCAACCATTATTTAGAGATAAGCAGGTTTGGATATTACAACATCCTCTAGTATGTCTTTATTTTTCAGGATGCAGCATTTTCATATTGGCCAGACTATATAACTAAAGACAACTGTATTCATATACTGATAGGACTTCTATGTGTTGAAGGTGCCTCAGAGGCTATTTCTCCCAGTTCTACATAGCATGCTTGAATCTCTTTTAGTCTGTACTTAAATATCTCAGCTGATAGGAGCTTAACACCTTGGGAAGCAACTCATTGTAACCCAGGACTGCTACAGCTACTAGAAATATCTGCCTCACCTCCATAGATGTTCAGCCTTGGATTCTAGCTCTATTCCTAGAAGCTAGTCAGAGAAAATCTTTTCCCTTGTCCAGGTAATAGCCCCTTAGAGATTCAAAGAGAAAAATGTCATTGTGTCCCACCTAAATCTTATCTTCTCCAAATTACGTGGCCCTGTTCTTTTCACAAGTTGCTCATATAACATAGTTGCAGGTCCCTTCACCATAATCGATTTTCTTCTCTGGTCACACTCCTTGTGTGGAACTCAATACAGAATATCGTACTCCACAGATGCCTGTCAAAACTGTTGAATCAGAAACTCAGAGGGTAGAGCTCAGCACACTGTTTTAACAAGATTGCCTGATGATTCTGATACACACAGAACTGTGGTGTTGGCAAAGAATATTGAATATACCGTGGACTGACAAAAAAATAAATCATTCTTAGAAGAAATACAACCAGAATGCTCCTTAGAAGCAAAGATAGTGAGACCTCAGCTCACTTGCTTTGAACACATCTCAGGAAAGACCAATCCCTAGAAAGGAGCATCATATTTGGTAGAGGGTCTGCAAAAACTAGGAAAACCTTCCATGAGCTGGACTGACACAATAGCCACCACAATGGACTCAAACATACCAGTGATCATGAAGATGGTGCAGAACTGGGCAACATTTTGTTCTGTTATACATAAGGCTGCCATGAGTCAGAGTGCACTCAATGGCAACTAACAACAACAACAACATACTCATGGCTGACATTCAGACCCCTAAATATCTCTTGCACATGCTTCCATATCATATTTCCTGTACTCAGTACTTCCATATTTGACTTATATTTACCCAGTTACGCTGCATTTTATTAGGTTCATTCCACTGCCTCATTTTGTTGAACGCTTCTTGGATTTTGATTCTGTTCTCCAGCATAATGGCTAAACTTTTCAGCTTCGCCTTTATATCAACTGCAAATATGATAAACAGAAATCAAATGTTTTGTTATTCTGCAAATTCAGGTATGCTTATCATTTTCTTCAAATAAAAAAAAACTATATAAATTCCAGAACCTGATAGCTTCTGGGCGGGGTGGGGGTGGTGGGGAGCTGTGCTCCAGGTAAGGCTCTTGAGTGTTGATCTACTTGTCCGGAGAAGCTAGAGCTTTGAGATAAGTATAGACATGCTGGAGAAGGATGTTGATGGCCAGAAGATGGCAACCCTGGGTCCAGGAGAAGCCTCTAGTCCACTAAGTGAATAGGAAGCAGTTAATCAAATATTCTTGTAGCTTCAACACATACTAGCTCTGTGGTTCTCAGTCAACCCTGACTTCACTTTGGAATCACTTGAAAAAGCTTAAAAAATAGTGCCCTCAAAGATTCGATTCACTTGGCCTGAGGTTGAGGCCTAGGCATTTTTTTTAACAGTTTCTGAAATGAATCTAATGTGTACAGCCGAGGTTGATTGAGAAACACCGAAATAGGACTTTTTAGGGATTTTCACTTTCATCTAAGTGAGATGGGAGCCATGGCAGGGTTTTGAGCAATGGAGTGACATGATTTGACTTATGATTTCGTGCAATAACTCTGGCTTCCCTTTTGAGAAGAGGAGAAGCTATATGACATGAAAGAGGCACAGATGAAGTGCTATGGGCATACAATGAAATGTTAGCTCACTGCCAAGGGATGATTAGGGAGTCTTCACAGAGGAGCTGGCTGCCTGAGAAATAGGTTCTGAAGCTGAGTAAAGAAGACAAGTGAGAGGAATTCTAGGCACTTGAAATGGCATGAATGGGGGCAGGAAGGTGAGAGGGTGCAGGACATATTTGGAGAATGGCAAGAACTTGTAGCCAGTGACATTGTAGGTTGAGAACAAGAGAAGAAAGGTAGGTTGAGGCTCTCTTTTTGAAGGTATTGAGTGCAAGGCTCAGGGTTTTAAACTTATTCCTGCAAGCTGGGGAAGCAATTGACACCTTTCAAGCAGGAAAATAACCTTATCCAAGCTATGTTTGACTGTTTCTTCTCAACTCTCCCCCCACCCTACATCTAATTGCTTATTAACAATTGTCATTCTATATGGGCCCTGCACTACTGTGTATTCTATTTCTAACATTGTCCCACATGTATCCTCTTTCCTTCGTGACTACCCTCGCTTCCTCTTAGTTGAAGACCTCTTTCTCTGATGGAACCATCGCAACAGCCTTATCACTATCACCCCTACTTATGCTGTGGCTATTTCTCCTCTCTAAGCTGCCTCCAGTATCTTTGTAAAACATAAAATTGAGTATGTCATTTGTTTCCTTAAAAATCTTCACTGGCTCTCTACTAGCCTGACTGTTGCACTTCTTAAATGGTGGAACTGAGGTATCTGGAGCTATGAACACACATTTCCATGAGTTCAGTGGCTGAAACGGCCTGCTTATCTAAACATGAATTCCCTTTGAAGTTTTAGGATTCTTCTTTGCAATGCACGTGAATTCAGTACTCTATTTTGCAATATGTCAATTTAGTATAAACATTTTCTAGAAAATGTGTCAAATATGCATGTTAGCTTCTAATAAACCACCTCACTGCCCTCCATTTATATCCCATTGCATTCAAGGCACTTTTTAATTGGTTCAAAGATTCTTCACTAGGCTTTCTCCTACTTCCCAACACACACACACACACACACACACACACACACACACACACACACATCCTACATCCTCCTTCTCCATTTACCTTAATAACTACACTGAAAATTTAAACATGTCCGCATGTTGCTGTACTTTTCAAGACCATTATTTTCCATGGTTGCATGAAATTTCATTGACCATCCTCTGCTGTTGAACATTTAGGTCTTTAAAAGTTTGAGAGGTTATGAATAATCTGCATGTGTATTTAGCTCTTTATTTTCCTTATTTCCTTAACAGAGATTTCCAGAAATGGAATTACTAGGTCAAAAGTGATGAAGGGTTTTGAGATTCTTATATATATTTCCAAACTGCTGTCCAAAAGTATTGTCAAAGAATGTTGGCTTCTCTTCCCCTTACCATACTGGGGATTCTAGTTTAAAATAATGGAGTATAACTTGTAGCTCATCTTTGTTTTTATGAATTTCACTGATTCTTTGTGGCATGATGTATGTTTGTTTGCTATTTGTTTTTCATTTTTGGTGGGATTATTTGTTTACTTTGCCCACTTATCTTCTCAAGTCTTTATTGATTTTGATGATCTCTTTATACAGTACATTCAACACACTAACTTTTACTCCTTGATTTTATAGACCTGTGCCTTCAGCTAAAGAAGGAACATAGCTCCAGATAGTATTTAGAAATGCCAAACATTGCATTTTCTTAGGGGAACAAACAATTTCTGGGAGAATGGTACTAGTGGGAAATATGTGTGCCTGTTGGTATACCTGGTATATTTTCAGAAACCACAATACAATTTCACAAAAAAAGACAGCTCTCATTGGAGAATAGGTTGTGATACCAAGTTGGAGCTTACCTTATGTTTAATTTATCATTTATTACCCACATTTTGCTATGCAAATTTAATCATAATACCATTCTCATGACTTTGCTTTTAGCTCAGCTTCTTTTCCAAAATGAATAATACTAACTCATCCAAGCTTGTCAGGTATCTGTGAACATCGACCATGTGATGCAGAATTACCCATAATGTTTTTTCCTCTCCATTCATTAGAATGATGATTATAAAGGATATTTTCCCCCAAAACAGGGCTTTTATAAAAATTCACAGAAAGTCATCTTCTATAATTATTTTATGGGTCAATTTAAGCTAAAGAGTCTGAACATAATACCGTCTAATGTCATGAAAACATTCCCTTTGAAACAGACACTGTAGCATCACTGGATCTGTTAATGACCCTTCTAGAGCCCATACTGAAATCTTGTCACCAGGGAGCAGGGGCTGGAGGTGGGGGATATCTAATTATTTTCTTTAGCTGGCATGCTGTTTTGTTTTGTATTTCTTTGGCGTAAATTTACATCTAAAGTTCCCACCTCCACCTCTCATGGCAACCTAGACAGAATTGGAAATAGTGGTGGCTCTGGTGGCTGTGGTGGCTGTGATGATCGTGGTGGCTGGGCATAAGAGAGGCTTTTCATACTCTCAGAGACAACCTTAATGATAGCTCTTGGCATTTTCATAGACTTTATATTATTATTTTAGAGGTCATTGGTTCAGTGGTAGATTCTCACCTTCCATGTGGGAAACGAGGGTTCATTTATGGCGAATGCACCTCATGCACAGCCACTACCGGTCTGTCAGTGGAGATTTGTGTGTTGCTACGATGCTGAGCAGGTTTCAGCAGAGCTTCCAAACCAAGACAGACTAGGAAGAAAGGCATGGTGATCTATTTCCAAAACCAGCTAATGAAAGCCCAATGGATCACAACAGTCCAATCTGCAACCCATCATGGGGATGGTGCAGGACCAGAAAGTGTTTCGTTCTGTCATGCCTGGGGTTGCCGTGAGTCAGAGGCTGACCTGACGGCAGCTAACAATAACAACACATTATCTTAAAGCAGAATCTGGGGCTTTTTCTTCTCTATATCCCTCAACTCCCCTAAGGGTGAGCTTTTTACGTAGTAGGTACTCAAGAAATTTCTGTGGAACGAATGCATGAAGCCGATGAATGTAAATCATTATGTAATGTCAATAGTGTGGATTTAAAAAGTGAACCTGAAATCCTTCAGTAAAGTAGATCTATGGAAACCAGCTGGCAAATAGCCGTGAAGACTATAGCAAATGTATGTCACCTCTGATCAGCCTCGTTTACCAATTATTTGTGACTTACCCCTGGGTTTGGGAGAGCTGATTAAGAATCAGCTTCCAGCATGGGGGCATTGGGTGGTGGTATTGATGGGAAGGGGAATTATGGCCTATTTCTGGGTAACGTACTGATGCTGTACTGAGGGTAAGGGGAGAGAAACAGAGAGAGAGAGATACAGATAGACACACACACACGCACATACATAAAGGGAAACACACAGAGAGAGCACAAATAAAAATATTTTGAGTTTATCTTCCCCCAGAATAAGTGCAATGCAATAAATTAACACCATATATGAAGCATTCAGAATATACGGTCTTAGTATTCTTTTTGTCGCCATGGCTTAAGATTCTTTGTCCAATTTGACTTTTAGAAAGAATGATAGTTTCTACTGTATAACCTCCCCACCTTTGCCGTCAAATGCTTTGTCTCAATATTTCTTCTTTGCAGTCAGGGCTTAGTGGATGCCCTCCCAGGGCAATGTCAGGAAACTCAGGTTGATGAGTCCTATTGCTTTCCTGGTCTTCTGTTTCCGATCAGTTATGAAGAAGCAAAGCAATGTGAAGGTGGCGTTCTCACTCTCCCGCTGAAGAGGCTTGCTATGCCATCTAAATTGTAGATATAATCATTTTGCTTTGGTTAAGTGATGGCTGTGCCATCTGTCCACTTTGTCTCTGCTATTCAGAATCTCAGATGATTTTTAATATGAAAAATCATTCCTCCAGGAGAACATTTTATGACATTTAAAAAAATTCCTTTTTTATACTGTGGGAAATGCACTGAATCACTGCACGTCAAGGGTTCTGTCAAGATGGGACTGAAGGGTGAGTTCAGATAAGGGAACGCCCTGGTGGCGCAGTGGTTAAAAGCTTGGCTGCTAACCAAAAGGTTGGCAGTTCGAATCCACCAGCTGCTCCTTGGAAACCCTATGGGGCAGTTCTACTGTGTCCTATAGGATCTCTATGAGCTGGAATCGACTCCACGGGAACAGGTTTGGTTTGGAAGTTAATGAAAAACAGAGCAAAAGTTTGGTAAGTGCAGAGAAATGCCCCCACTCCATAAGAGAAAGATCCTTCCAAGACCTGAGTTCCCCACTCTCAAGAAATCTTATCAGGTGTCCTTCTATAGGTCAGGGGCAGTCAGGTCATGGAGTGGGGGAATCCTTGGGCCAGTTTCCACAAAACTAGTTACAGAGCTATTATAAATAAGATAATATATAGAAATAACCTACTATAGTACTATATAGTACTTCATATATAATAACTGTTATGGATTGAATTGAGTCCCCAGAAAATACATATTGTAAATCGTAACCCCTATACCTGTGGAAGTAATCCCATTTGGGAGCAAGTGTTTCTTTGTTATGTTAATGAAGCCATATTAGTGTAGGGTGTGTCTCCAGTCATTACTTTTGAGATATGAAAAGCAAATTAGGCACAGAGAAACAAGGACAAATGGGGGAAGATAGATACCCATGAAGATCGCCAAGGAACCGAAGAGTAGAAGCTAAAAGAGAGAAATATCTTCCCTCAGAGCAGACAGAGAGCCTTCCCTACAGCCATCACCCTAAATATGGACTTCTAGCCTCCTAAACTGTGAGAAAATAAATTTCTGTTTGTTGAAGCCACCCACTTATGGTATTTCTGTTATAGCAACACTAAGAAACTAAGACAATAACCAACCAACCAGTTTTCATCAAGTCAGTTCCAACTCATGGTGACCCCATGTGTGTCAGAGTAGAATTGTGCTCTCTAAGGTTTTCAATGGCTGATTTTTCAGAAGTAGCTTGCCAGGCCTTTCTTTCACAGTGCCACTGGATAGATTAGAACCGAGAATCCAAGCACATTAACTGCATCATCCAGGGAACTTTCATATGTAATAGGCATCATAAATAGCAGCTATTAGGTACAGTATATCAAAATTGAAAAACCAGACTTGAGATCAAATCCTATTTTCACCACTTCCCAACTGTATAATGTTGGGCAAATTTCCTAACCTCTCTGGGCCTCAGATTTCTTTTCTGTAAAATGGTGATGATGATAATACCCCAGTTCACAGAGTGGTTGTGAGGATGAAATGGGATTAACGTATTTTCAGCCCCTTGCATAATACTTGACCCATAACAAGCTTTAAATGAGTAGCAGCCGTAACCAAAATTGATCTCTCCTGAGTCTCTCCGCTGCAGTGTATTTTTCTAGCTATGTCCAGGCTGTTCTCTCTGTCACATGGGTTTTTCACCACTCTCCCAAGAGGGTATCACTATGCCTGTTTTACGATAGTGATTCCATCTGATCTCTTCTCGACTGACCATTAAAATATAAACAAGTAATTCAACCTACTCATTTTGCACGAGACGAAACAGGGTCCAAAGAGGAAAGGAATTGCCCCAGCTTGTGCAGTTTTGCTGTTGGCAGGACTGAGCCCAGCACCCATCTGACTCCCATCTGGGGTTCTTTGCTTAGTACCATCACTGCTTATTCTAAGGGAGTACCTTCCTCAGGTCACTTGCAGAGTCCTTCAGCCATAGGTGAAGCCTCCTTACTTGGAGTCCGCACACAGAGAGGCTCCCCCACACACCGTTTTGTTTTGACTCCATGACACTAGATTGAATTAAAGGGAAAAAAAATCAGTTCCTCAGTCACACCAGCCTCATTTTAAGTGCTCAATAGCCACATGTGGCTAGGAACGACTGTATTGGACAATGCAGATCTAGAATATTCCTACCATTGTAAAGTTGTATTGAACAGCACAGGTCTGTGGCCTTCTCCCACTAGGGATGGGCCTCAGACAACCAGGACCCCAACTAGAACAGATCTAGCCTTGGCTGCCTGCTCACTAGAATCCCTCATCTCTCTACCCATGGTTAGATTGAAAGGACATTTTATTTCTATGATCATATCTGTATCTATATCTGCTTATATCACCTGTATTTATATATATCTCCTACTCAGAAAACAGTGTCTTTGGACGGGAAAGCCTTAATGTCTGCTGCACTGTCTCTTGGAGGACCAATCTCACAGGAAAATAGCAACCTGCTGTCTATGGCACTTTCTGTTGCTTATGCTTAAGAGCCCTAGGCCATGTGAAGAAAAGGATACATCAGGTTGCAGCACCGACTGGCAGAGCAGCTATACTGGTTTAATGAGCCAACCAACCAATCAGTTGCTGTCAAGTCAATTCCAACTCATGGTGACTAGGTATAAAGAAGTGTAAACGTGTACATTAAAATAACCACTTTTTTAAATTGCCTTTCACATATTTGTGCATGTGTAATTCATACATGTGTGATTTAAACTTTGTAAATAAGACCAGCTATATTAGAAATAAAGGGGAAAAGGAGATTCATCAGGAAATTGGAAGCTATGTTTTAAGTCCTTCTGTGAAATGACCTTTCACTGGGATAAGAGGATGGACAGTGGGGGAGAGGGTGGTGCCAAGATTCAAGATTCCCGATTGAGCAGTAGGGTGATGCCAATCGCTGAAATTGGGGAAATGGGGGAAGAGGCAGAGCAGTTTCCAACTGACATAGATCCCCATCCCCCCTACACTTTTCATGTTCCTGAGATCATTTAGTGAAAGTCTAGGAAGGAGTGGAAAGGATTAGATTATCTCAAATCCCTATGGGCATTGCATTTTAGAAGGATGTTTAAATTGCCATAACATTTAGGTGGGCAAGATCTTGCAGAATCCACAAGATGTTGTTTCTAAGGACCTGGAGCCCTGGTGGTGTAGTGGTTAAGATCTCGGCTGCTAACCAAAAGGTCAGCAGTTCAAATTCTCCAGCTGCTCCTTGGAAATCCTATGGGACAGTTTTACTCTGTCCTATAGGGTTGCTATGCATTGGAATTGGCTTGACAGCAATGGATTTTGTGTTTACACAGGTTATTTTCTAGTCTAGAAACATTAGAATGTTTTTTTAGTTATGGAAGTGTTAAATGCATATAGAATTTTTAGAAAAACAAACAACCGTAAGAAGATAATTATAAAAATTGCTAACAGCCTTTTGGCACAAAAGAACATTATTAACATCTTGGTAAATTTGATTTGGAGTCCCTGGGTGGTGCAAATAGTTAATGTGCTAAGCTGCTGAGCAAAAGGTTAGAAGTTTGAGTACACCCAGAGGTGTGATCTACTTCCGAAAAATCAGCTATTGAAAACCTTACAGAACACAGTTCACTTCTGACACGCATGAGATTGCCATGAGTCAGAGTCGGCTCCACTGCAACCGGTTGTAAATTTCATTCCTGTAACAAATATTTATGGAGCATGTCATGTGCCGGGAACTGATTGGGCTGGAGGTAGATCAAGGAATAAAAGAAACACGATTCTTGCCCTCATGGGGCTTACATTGTAGAAGGGGAGAAAAACAATAAATTATTAAGTAAATGGATAAAATAATGCCGAGTGTTGATAAGTGTTGTGAAGAAAACTGTAGCAGAGTAAGGGGGATAGATAGTGATGAGGATGCAATTGGAAATAGGTGGACTGGGGAAGCTTGAAGAAGCATTTGGTCTGGGAGTCAGCTACCTAAAAATCAGAGGGAAAAGCATTCCAGGGCCAAGAAACAGAATGCAAAAGCCCTAGGACAGGAAGCCGCTTGATATATTCCAGAAACTAACAAAAGGTCAGCCTGGCTGCAGCACTGGAGAGACAGAAAGACTGTAGTACAAGCTGAAGGCGGAGAAATGGGCCAAAGAGAAGAGTTGATAGGTTGTTACAAGTGTGATGGTAAGACAGTACATTGTTTTAATGTGAGGATAAAAGTGTTTATACTGAAAGGGATCACATTGGTAGTAGGTGTCCTCAGGTGGGGACTCTCCTGTGTTGGATCTCCTGTTTGCTGAAAATATATTTATACTCCCCATACTGTTGATTGATATTTTTTGACTTGATATAGAATTCTAAGTTGAAAATGGCCCTTCTCATTTTGAAGGCGTTGTTCCATTATCTGATCCTCTTCCAGGACTGCTGTTGAGAAGTTTGATGGCACTGCAATTCCAGATCCTTTGTATATGACCTATTGTTGACTCCTCTCTGTAAGTTTTTAGACCCTTCTCTTTATCCCTGGTGTTCTGAAATTTCATGCTATGCGTTGATATGTTGGCTTTCTCATTCAATGTGCTAGGCACTTGGCAGAATTTTATAAACTGTAATGTCTTGTCCTTTAGTTCTAAGTATTGCATTTTCCAAATACATTCATTTGCTCTGTCTCTTCTCTCTTCCTTTCTCTTTCCCTTTCTCCTTCCTTCCCCTCTCCTTCCCCTGCCCCCACACCTCTTTCTTTCTTCTTTCACTCCTATTATAATTTGGATATCTTATATTGATTCTCTAATTTTCTTATCTTTTTTTCTACTAAGTTTCTAATCTTTGTTTTATGCTCCATTTTCTGTATGATATTCTCTTTATTTCCCATAGTTTCTATTGAGTTTTTTTTAATTAAAATTTTAATTTCTAAGAACATTTGCTTGTTTTTCAAATTTTTTTAATAATAGCATCTTGTATTTTTCATGGATTAATATTTTATCATATTTCTCTGCAATTATTAATTATTACTAATTATCTATTAATGATTATTAATGGTAAGTTTTGCTCCTTACATTATTTCTATTTCCACTTAGTTCTTTCTTCTGCTTGTTTATTATGGTCTCTGTCTTTCCATTGAAGGATTTTCTCAAATGTCTCTTGTCCCTTGGCTGTCTCCATATTTAAGAGTGAGACACTAAAAATATATTTGAAAATTCTGAGTAAAGACATTGACTGTTGACCGGTGGCCTTCACTATGGTAGATGAGTCAGAATCGATTCGATGGCAACAGGTTTTTTTTTTTTTTTGATATGTCATTTATCCATAGATTCATATTCTAATCCCCCGCACCCTGGTGCTGGTGGGGAGAAATCAGAAATATATATTCACCTTTGTTTCCTACATACTCTAATAGCTTGATGTTTTACATATAACTCCTTATTCCATTTAGAATGCATGATCATAGCATAGCATAGTATAACATAACAAAAACAATACAATGTAATGTAATATAATATAAATCAAGTCCATATATGGTGCAGTGACCTCAGCCAGACAGCCTGAGTTTGAATCTTGATTAATTGTGCGACCTTTGCAAGTAACCTATTCTCTCTGTGGCTCAGTTTCTTCTCTGTAAAATGAGAATAATAATATCATCTACCTATAGGGTTGTTGTGAGTATTACGATGAGCTAGTATATATAAAACACTTAGAACTGTGTCTGGCATGTAATGAGAACTGTCTAATGATTAGTTATTATTATTTACTCTATATTAGTACTCACTGTTGTAATATTTCAATCCTGGTATTTTAAAACCTGTAGAAGAGGAATTAGACTTTTCTCTATGGTCTCATCTGATAGAAATAAAACCAATGAAAGGAATCCTTGAAGAGTGAATTTTGGTTAAAATAAAGAAAAGATTTTTACTAATCATCATGAGTGCCTAAAGATGGACTAGACCACCTTGAAATACAATGTGTTCCCTGTCAGTGGAAAAGTTCAAGAAGATGTTTGTCAGCCATTTTTGTGGTACTGTCAGAGGGAGGTTCCTAATAGCAGAAGACTATTTATATTAAGTGAACATTGAGGCATTTTCAAAATCTGATATTTTACAATCCCAATACTATAATCTTATTAATGGGTCAAACAAGGTAGAAAAAGCAATTAGATTTGACCCTAAGTTTTAAAAACTATAATTTTGACCAGGCAAAACTATCAAAAGGTCTTTGCTAAACTATAAAGGGTCATTCTATAGAACACAACTAAAATTCACTACTCTATAAAATAAAAAATTGTAGAAAAGCCAGTTCAAGTATGGAGAAAATATAATTTAGCTAAGTTTTGGAATTTCTGGGTAAAAATGGTTCATGACTGTCTTAGGCTGGGTTCTCTAGTGATGCAAAGCCAGTGAAACTTATATATATATATATAGAGAGAGAGAGAGAGAGAGATTTATATCAAGGAAATAGCTCATGGGGTTGTAGAGGTTGGAAAGCCCCACGTCCGTGGGTCAGGCTGGAGACTTCTCCTGACCCACTTAGCTGCAGGGAACAAACCCAAGACCAACAGGTCAGACGGCAGACCTCTGGCTCACAGGTGTGGAGGCTGACGAATCCTGAGATCAGCAAATAAGACAACAGACCGCTGGCTCACAGGCTGCGAAGGCTGACAATCCCAAGATCAGCAGGTAAGACAGCAGGTTGCTGGATCACAGGCTGCGGAGGCTGACGAATTCCAAGATTGGCAGATAAGCTGCTAGCTCAAGTCCCAAGAACCAGAGGTCAAATGCAGTATCCAGAGTGAGCAAAAGCCAATGAGTTTTGCAAGAAAGTCTACATATATTGGATGCAGGCTACACCCCAAAGGAAACTCCCCTTCAACTGATTGGCTGCTCACAGCAGATCTCATCATGGAGGTAATTACATTATATCAGACCTCATTATGGAAAAGATGACATTACATAGCTGCCAAACTACATCGTAGCTGCCAAACCATTGAGAATCATGGCCCAGCCAAACTGACAGACAACCTTCACCATCACAGTCCATACACCCATACACATCTCCCTAAACCATACAAAATCTCTAAGTAAAAACAATTATAAAGCCATACTTCCACCTAACATGATACAACTATCATAAGTACAACCAAAAACACACTAGCCCTGTTTACATCTTATATTTTGTAAGTGAAGAAAACAAAAATATTTGATACACACATACAAGGAAGAAATATAACAATTACAGTCCTCTTTTCTGCAACTGGTCACGTGGTCGTAGCTGGTATTTAGAGCTGCCTTCTTCCACCACCTGTTCTGTGTTCCCTTTCCCCTCAGCAAGCGCCTCAGCTGGCCATGAGTCTTTGCCTGTTCAGGTGATCTAAACCTTCAGTCCTGAAGGATCTGGGTCATTAGTAGTCATGTCAGAATTGGGTTGTTATAGTTTTCCATTGACTTTAATCACAGGGCATGGTAGTACTAAGAGACGCCCCAAGGGATCTCCTGTATTCCAGACAGACTCTTCTTTACCTCCATTATGTAGTATCAATACGATTTCCTCCTGGTAATCAGGATCAATCACAAAAGCCAGTATGGTAACTCCCTTCTTTGCCTGTTGATCCAGAGGTATAAGGAGCCCAGAGTGGCCAGGGGGCATTCTTAGCTTCCATTTCAGTGGAATTGGTGATGTGTCTCCAGGTGGGAGCATTCCTCCCTTTGGAACTAAGACCTCTAGACCTGCAGAGCGTAGGGTCGCGGGGACAGGAAGCAAAAACTTTGTAAGTGGGTCACTAGGGGTGATAGTGAGTGGTACCACTCCCATTTCCACCCTTTGAATCCTAGCTATGGGAGAAACAGCACCATATATTGAATGCTGGTTTAAAGCATCAGCAGCCTCCTAGGGAACATTGCCCCAAACCTGCAAGGTATTGCCACCTATCTGGCACCGTAATTGTGCCTTTAAAAGGTCATTCCATCTTTCTATCAAGTCACCTGCTTCAGGATGATGGGGAACATGGTAAGACCAGTGAATTCCATGATTATTGGCACTTCCATTGCCTCACTTCATTTGCTGTGAAGTGAGTCCCTTGATCCTAGGCAATGCTGTGTGGAATACCATGATGGTGGATAAGGCATTCTATAAGCCCACGGATGGTAGTTTTGGCAGAAGCATTGCGTGCAGGGAAGGCAAATTCATATCCAGAGTAGGTGTCTTTTCCAGTAAGAACAAAACACTGCCCTTTCCATGATGGAAGTGGTCCAATGGAATCAATCTGCCACCAGGTTGCTGGCTGATCACTTCAATGAATGGTGCCATATCGGGGACTCAGTGTTGGTCTCTGCTACTGGCAGATTGGGCACTCAGCAGTGGTTGTAGCCAAGTCAGCCTTGGTGAGCGGAAGAGTCCATGTTGCTGGGCCCATGCATAACCTCCATCCCTGCCACCATGGCCACTTTGTTCATGAGCCCATTGAACAATGACGGGAGTAGCTGGGGAAAGAGGATGACTGGTTTCCACAGAACGCATCATCCTATCCACTTGATTGTTAAAATCATCCTTTGCTGAGGCCACCCTTTGGGGAGCATTCACATGAGACACAAATATCTTCACTTCTTTGGCCCATTCAGAGAGGTCTATCCACATACCTCTTCCCCATAAATCCTTGTCTCCAATTTTCCAATCATGTTCCTTCCAAGTCCCTGACCATCCAGCAAAACAATTGGCCACAGCCCACGAATCAGTATACAATTGCACATCTGACCGTTTCTCCTTCCAAGCAAAGTAAACAACTAGGTGCACTGCTCGAAGTTCTACCCTTTCTTCAATGCTTGTTACATTGTCACTCATGATGCTGCTTGTAAATACTATTTCCAATTACTCTCAAAGGCTATTAAAGTACTTTGTTGATAAATTTCACAAATCTAGGTTTTAAGAGTGTGAAGGAAGATGTAAATGCTAATTTATTTTCTGGTCATGTTAAATTTACACTTTGAAATTTTATAGCATAAATGTAGAATGACACATCTTCCAACTCTGTTTTCCTTTGAACTCTTTAGGCTGCAATCATTGTATCCCTAAAATGTGATCTCTTTCAGTGTTGACTGCACCCCTGTCTTCCACACATGGCTGCAAATGGGAAGATAGCCAAAGGACCTTTAATCCTACACTTCATTTCTATTAGCTTGGAGGATCTGGAGATGGGAATTCTTCTGGAGAATCTCACTTCACTTTCCAGGGAAACTTTTCCTTCATTTGTGTCAAAACAGAAGCTGATTCCTCCATTTGGTCCTATCACTGATAAAAATTATGAAATTTTCTCAAAGATCAACTTATTTTCCTATGGGGATTTTTTCTTGTTATTTTTCTCTTTCTTTTGACCATTTCAGTGGAAATTTGGAGAGAACAATCATATCATTGTAGTTGATATTAAATAAAATGTTGAGTGGGTGGCCAATGGTTGTGAAGAAGATAGAGATTGTTTAAATTTTAAAACAAAACATCTTGGAGACTCCGGCAAGATGGCGGTCTAGGCAGAAGCACCACGCCGTCCCTCCACAACAAAGATCCGAAAAACTAAGCCAAACAGAGAATCAACAATCCTGAAACCCTAGAACATCAAATG
>NW_004444015.1:4185209-4193639 GCF_000243295.1 Trichechus manatus latirostris
ATAAAATATTAAAAAAAAAAAATTTTAAATACATGTATAGGAAGTCCAACAAAGTTTTGGATTTTCCCTTAAAAAAAAAAAAAAAAAAAAAAAAAACAAAACATCTTTCCTGGCTTAATATGAGCAAATGGGTTTGTTAATGCTCAGAAATACAGATCTCCTACCCAGTCCTTCAAATACTGAGTTGTACCATTTAAAGAGACCTTTATCACCAATTTCATTTCTCTTCAATTTGATTCTCCTTTTGAGTAACTACTAAGTTCCACTAGGAATAACACTCACTATGACAGTTCTGAGTATTTAGAGATCCTAAATAGGCACTGAGGAGATTGAAAGCAAATGATCTCTGAAAGTCCATGACCAAACTGATTCACTGGGAGTGAGTCATAAGCTTTGAGTTTTTCCAGTAGGGTGATCATGTGCTGATTCGGCCCCAGCTGTTTGTGTGTCCTCAAAGACACATATTTATTTATTTATTTTTGATGTTGTGCTTTAAGTGAAAGTTTACAATTCAAGTTAGTCTCTCATACAAAAATTTTATACATACATGCTTTGTGACCCTAGTTGTTCTCCCTATACTGTGACTACACACTCTTCCTTTCCACCCCTTATTTCCCGTGTCCATTCGACCAGCTCCTGACCCTCTCTGCCTTCTCATCTTGCCCCTGGACAGGAGCTGCCCATTTAGTCTCATGTAACTACTTGAGCTAAGAAGCACACTCTTCACAAGTATAATTTTATGTCCCATAGTCCATTCTAATCTTTGTCTGAAGAGTTGGCCTCAGGAATGATTTTAGTTTTGGACTAACAGAGGGTCTGGGGGCTATGTCTTCCAGGGTCCCTCCAGTCTCAATGAAACCATTAAGTCTGGTCTTTTTACTAGAATTTGTGTTCTGCACCCCCCTCCCTTTTCTCCTGCTCCGTCAGGGACTTTCTGTTGTGTTCCCTGTCAGGGCAGTCATTGTGGTAGCCAAGCACCATCTAGTTCTTCTGGTCTCTGGCTGATGAAGTCTCTGGTTTATGTGGCCTTTTCTGTCTCTTGGGCTAATACTTTCCTTGTGTCCGTGGTGTTCTTCATTCTCCTTTACTTCAGGTGGGTTGGGACCAATTAATGCATCTTAGATGGCTGCACACTAGCTTTTAAGACCCCAGATGCCACTTACCAAAGTGGGATGCAGAATATTTTCTTAAAAAACTTTGTTATGCCAATTGACCTAGATGTTCCCTGAAAGCATGGTCCCCAGACCCCCACCCTTGCTACTCTGTCCCTCGAAGTGTTTGGTTGTATTCAGGAAACTTCTTAGCTTTGGTTTAGTCCAGTTGCGCTGACTTCCCCTGTAGTGTGTGCTGTTCTTCCCTTCACCTAAGATAATTCTTGTCTACTATCTAGTTAGTGAATACCCCTCTCCCTCCCTCCCCAGCCTCTTAACCATCAAAGAATGTTTTCTTCTGTGTTTAAACCTTTTCTTGAGTTCTTATAATAGTGGTCTTATACAATATTTGTCCTTTTGAGACTGACTAAATTCACTCAGCATAATACCTTCCAGATTCCTCCATGTTATAAGATGTTTCACGGATTCATCGTTGTTCTTTATCATTGCGTAGTATTCCGTTGTGTGAATATACCATAATTTGTTTATCCATTTGTCCATTGATGGGCACCAAGGTTGTTTCCATCTTTTTCCTATCATGAACAGTACTGCAATGAACATGGGTGTGCATATGTCTATTCGTGTGATGGCTTTTATTTCTCTAGGATATATTCCCAGGAGTGAGATTGCTGGATCATATGGTACTTCTATTTCTAGCATTTTAAGGAAGTGCCAAATTGATTTCCAAAGTGGTTGTACCATTTTATATTCCCACCAACAGTGTATAAGAAAGGCACATATTTATGAAGTACTTAGTTCAGGTATGAACTGGAATCACAGAACCAGAATATCTTGAGATGAGACTTGTGACCAAGTCAGGAATGAAGGTAGAGAATTGTCTTAAGCTGGGTTCTTTAGAGAAGCAAAACCAGTAAAGTGTATAAATATGCATAGAGAGAGATTTATATCAAGGAAATGGCTCATGCAATTGTAGAGGCTGGAATGTCCCAAGTCCGTGGATCAGGATAGAGGCTTCTCTAGATTCACGTAGCTGCATGGCTGGCGATCCCAAGATAGGCAGGTCGGAGAGCAGGGCTCTTGCTCATAAGCTGTGAAGATCAACAAATCCCCAGATTGGCAAGCAAGACCACAAGGCTTCTCCTGATTCATGTAGCCTGATTCACATAGCTGCAGGGTCTGGCAAACCCAAGATCAGCAGGTCAGAGAGCAGGACTCCCACTCACAGGCTGTGAAGATCGACGAATCCCAAGATCAGCAGATAAGCTGATAGCTCAAGCCCCAAGAACCGGAGGTCAGACGAACAGGAGACAGCCGCAGGATCCAGAGCAAGCAAAAAAGCCAGAACGTCTGCTTATATTTGGATGGAGGCCACACCCCCAAGGAAAATCCCTTTCAACTGATTGGCTACTCACAGAAGATTCCACCATGGGAGTGATCCCATACAAACACTGAGAATCGTGGCCCAGCCAAGCTGACAAACAGCCTTAACTATTACAAGTACAGAGGTTAAGAACACAGCTTTTGGAGTCAGCACATCTGATTTGAATTCTGACTGTGTGATCTGGGTATGTGTTTAACCTTGCTGAGCCTTGTGTTCAGAGCACTAGGCCATAGGGTGGCAAAACTATCTTAGCACATAGTCTAGCCATCACTACTTATATACTCTCAGTGAAATGTGGCTATATGGAAGCACATCTTTCCCAGTCTTGGAAAACAGGTTCGTCACCTTCCACAAATACTAAATTGACCTTGGTTGGTGCCTTTCAGTGTATTATAATTCAGTGCTGTGAAAAGTCACTTACAAACAGCAAAATACATAGCACCAAGGGAATAGTAAAGTAAATTATGATACATCCGTATGATGGACCATTAGGCAGCCATTAAAATGATGTTTACGAAGAGTTCTTAATGACATGGGAAAATACTGATGATATAATGCTGAGTGAATAAAAATAAGATACAAAAATGCTCTTTATAATATGATTTAAATCATGTAAAATATGACATACATATTACTGTATATAAAATAGCATAATTTATGATGTTAAGATTACTTATACCAAATATAAAATGAATTTATTTGAGCATTCATATATATGTATGTATAAAATGTACTGGAAATAAACAGACAAGATGTTAACAGTGATTATCAATGGATGAAGGGATTACAGGTGATTTTTAATTTTGGTTTACAGTTTTCTTGTCTTTTCTCCCCTAAATGTTCTACAATATGCAAACACTGCACTTATGATCAACAGAAAATAAACATTCTTTATTCCAGCCAGTTACTGTAACCAAAGTTAATCATGTTTGAGCTGTGAAATCTATTTATCATCTAGGTAGTTGGGATCTGAATCTGTGACTGCTTCTCACCATGAGTGCACATGGCTTCCCCAGACTAGCAATGCAAAATGGAGGAGCTTGGCCTGGCTAACTCTGGTTAAAAACATGCTAAGTAGTCATAGAACTATAGGAGTAGTTCACATGCTTTTTGTGCTATGAGCCAGACCATGTTCTATGAAACAGGGATGTGGTAGGCTGAATAATGGCTCCCCAAAATTATCCATGTCCCAATCTTTGGGAACTGTGATTATTACCTTATATGGCAAACAAACAAACAAAAATACTTCACAGATATGATTAAATTGAGGATCTTGAGATAAAGAGATTATCCTGGATTATCCAGGAGAGCCCTAAATGCAGCAACATATATCCTTATAAGAGGGAGGTAGAGGGAGATTTGATATATACAGAAAAAGAGAAGGCCATGTGACCACAGAGGCAGAGATTGGAGTGATGCAGCCACAAGCTAAGGAATGCAGGCAGATACTGGAAGCTGACAGAGATAAGAAACAGATTCTCCCTTAGAGCCTCTGGAAGGAATGCAACCTGGCTGCCCCTTGATTTCAGCCCAGGGAAACTGATTTCAGACTTCAGGCCTCTGCAACTGTGAGAGAAATAAAATTCTATTTTAAGCCACCAATTTTGTGGTAATTTGTTACAGTAGCCCAAAGAAAATAATAAAACAAGATATTCTGAAATGTATGAAACATAGCCCCTGACTCTGAAAAGTGCATAGACAAGGGAGATAGAGAAAGTCATAAAAAAAGAAAATTATAATACGTTGTCATAAGTGACTAAATCTACCTGTGAGGGCTGCGGAAATTTTCCTAGAGAAGGTGACACTGGAGCTAGATCTCAGAGGATTAGTACATACAGATAATAGGACTTGCTAACCACCGAATTTCGTGGAATAGAAGGCACAGGACCTTTGAGGAAAGTGATGAGTGGTTTCAGTCCCATTTGGGTGGCACAGTGATGATTTGTGGCAGCACTGTGGAGGGCACAGTGGAGGGGCTATTGGACTGAGCGCCAGGAGAGATGTATGTTTTATCATTGCTCTACCACTAACTGTGTGACTTGGGGCAAGTCACGTCTTTGATCTGTGGCTCAATTTTTGTGTACTAAAATGCAAAGTTTGGACTAGATTTCTACAGGTCTCTTGACATTCTGAATTTCCTTATTTGTTATATTATTGAAACCTAGCATACATGGGCTGGTAAATTGTACTGTGTTTGTAAGGTTGACATAAGTATTTATGAAAATTCAAGTTACAAAATTAAAAATAAAATACGGGATGTATTGCAATGAGAACAGATTTGCATGAATGTAATTCCATGTAAATATTTGCACACTTATGCAACACTCAGTCCATCAGAAGACATAGACATTTATTGCATTTGCCATAATTCAATTTTAAAATGTTTATGTTAAAGTAAACTTCAGGTTCACAGTTAAAGAATGAGATTATAGACACTTGATTGAGATCCAAGAGGAAAAAAGGTTAGCACTGGGTGAAAAATATTCTCTAGTGTCCATGCTATGTCACAGTGATGGAGTGTAAGGTGCAGAGACTGCAATGGTTTAATCAACCCAGCTGTTTAAAACAAAACAAAACAAAACTTTCTCTGATTATTTGCTGAAGCCTTAATAAGAAGGTTAAGACTGTCCCCTTGGGTAGGAGGTGAAAGGAGGCAACCTTTGCTTGTGACAGCACTAGAGATCATTTGCAGGATTGACTCAGTGGCTCAAAGGAGCAGGCAGGCAGATAGAAAAGCAGACACGATGATTCCATTGCTCTTTCCCTCTAATCTATGGAGGAATCCTAGCTCATAGTCTGCTTTCTTCTTGGCATTATGACCAATTTTCTTCTACCAGACCATCAATAACATTGCATCTCATTGTGCATATCAGTACATGAATCTGAAGGCATCTGTAGGGGAAGACCTCCCAGAGGGAGGGTTGCAAGATGAGCCACAGTTAGACAGGCGAAGGAGGCGTGGGGTGGTGTGCTGTGGGAGCCACAGGCAAAGGCAACAGGCCAGGTGAGAAACACCTTCTTGCTAGCAGAGAACTACACCTGCTTTGGTGTTGCTGGAACACAGTCAGTAGGGTAGAGACAGGTGAAAATTGAGGCTAGAGAGTATACCAATGGCCAAATCACAGGGCTTTGTGTATTTGTAGCCAAGAAGCTTGGACTTGAACCTGTAGGTCAATGAGGAACATTTGAAAATAATGCTCACATTTGAGTCAGATGGACAGATAGCTGGAGAAAAGAACACCCAGAGAAAGAAGGCACTTGGGGCTCTGTATTTAAACAGTGATGGACATTTTACAAAGCTTATTGAGGAATCAGTATAATTGATAAGGGCAATGGTTAATGTAAACATGAAGCAATTGTATAAACTAAGGGTTAGAGCAAGGGCTCTGATCCAAGGCGGTGAGCTGAGGGTAGAGCAAGGGACCAGAATTTCTTTTGGGTAAGTTACATGTGCCAGCAGTTCTGCAATTCAGAGTTGCCTGAGGACAGATTCTATTTGTCTTAAAGGATCAAGTGCTGAATTAAGGTGAAGTTCCCTAATAGGATTTTTTAAACTCTCTTTATTTATCTCCTTGCCTTCAGTCTTTCTTCCTTAACTCCATTCTACACACTGTGACCTGATTTATCTTCCAAAGCACAACTGTGATCAGCCCTTTTTACAAAGCCACCATGGACTCACATCCTCACTTAACTATTGCCCGAAAATACAAATCTAGATTTTTCTACCCTCAAATCTCTGGTTCCAACCTAAGGTTTTCTCATTATCTCTCATTACTCCTTTTCATGCACCTTATATTTCAGTCAAATTAAACAACTCTAATTTTCTTAACATACTGTGTGCTCCTGACGGTGGTTGCCCATAGTGTTCTTGCCATCTCTGCATGTTCACCTTTATTGTCTTTTAGGGCTCAGCTCAGATATTAGCTCCTCCATGATGCTTTACCTGATCCTCAAGCTGGAAGTCTTCTCCCTTCTTTTGCCCTCTTCATGGTACTTCGTCTACTCTTGTCTTAGAGTTCTTTGGATTTTCCACCTTATGTTGTGTATCTTGGTCCCTTGGCTAAGCTCATTGAGAGACAAGACCATATCTTATTTATTATTGTAAACTCTACTTTTTATGTGGCTGCCTCTGCCTGGAATCCTTCTTCCACTCTTTCATCTGAAGAAGTCCTGTACACTCTTTAAGACTTAGTTCAATTATTATATCTCTGAAGTCTTCCCAGACCTCACTGTCCCCACCATGGAAGAATTCATCACCCCATCCTTGGTATTCTTATAACATTTTTTTACTCCATTATGACCCCTAAAATTTAAGTGTTAATTAAATCCTAGAGTTCAGTCTACCCAATTGTTACTCTTCACCCCCCCACCCGCTTAAGTCAAATTCTGATAGTAAGAAACACAGTATTGAATGTGAAAGAAAGCATAGACCTCTCACAGATATGCAAACCATCACTCAGATATCACAATATCTTTCATGCCAGTGTAATCAAATCCATGAATGATGCCAATATCCACGGGTATTTAGCCGTGTCCATTTGATGGTTTTTCCACATCTTGTTCTTCTGATTAATGATACAGAAGCTATCAGACCCAGGATCAAGCATTGCTGGAGTTCATCATCCTTCTTCCCTTATCATTACTCCTCAATTGCACAATTATTCACTGAAACACGAAGGTTTCAAATACATAGAGTCTTTTCAACTTATTTTCACTTCACTGATCAAAATATTGGTCTTCAGGAGTAATTCCTCAGAAACTCTACAAATGTTGTATATTTGAAAGAAAAAAAAAACTATTGCAAACTGACTCTGTAGCAATTTGAATGAGATTAGGTTTGAATAGTTCTCATAGAGTATATAGACTCATCAAGAGGAATTTTTAATGAGTATATTATGTAGGTGCCATAGGTTAGTGTCAGATGGGGAGGAAAGCGTTGAGCAATATAGTCTCAAACTTCAGTTAGCATTAGAGACTCACTTTTCAGGCATGGTAGGAATAACTTAACTATCATGCTTGATTTCAGAGCCGAGACCAGGATAAGGAGAGTGAGGTACTCACCTCAGGTGCAAAATCTGTGGTGTTGTAGTGGTTAAGAGTTTGGTTGCTAACCAAAAGGTCAGTAGTTCAAATCCACCAGGGGCTCTTTGGAAACCATATGGGGCAGTTCTACTCTGTCCTATAGGGTCGCTATGAGTTGAAATCGACTCGACGGCAATGGGTTTTTATCTGTATTTAAAAGTTTGATATTTTGTTAATCATGTTTTTTATTCATTTTTATTATTTTAATATTGTATTGAAATATAATTTACCTTAATTGCTGGGGTTTTTGGCGTCCCCTTAATTTTGCACCTGAAGTGAATGCCTCCTTCACTTCACCCTAGCCTTGGCCCTTCTTGGCTTATAGCATGGACATATACTAACGCATATGCTCCCTTTATTCGCCTCATTCCTGGACCTTCAAACCATGCTGAACACCTCACACATCATACTTGATGGCATCTCTGCATGATTTATCAAGATCAGTGTTTACTTTTATTTACGAGTAACGTCTGATGAATAATATCTGGTCATGGACCTCTGGCTGCCACATTAACTTTACTGAGTTACCCAGAATGTCTGCTTTTCTCTTTTTGTGAGATCCAGAGTGTGTTTCAGCATGTAGTCAGAGCTAAGGGACTGGTATATTTGTGAGGTATTTTGTAGTTCTTTAGGATGAAGGGTACTGACTAAAAGGAAAAAAAAAATTACTAATTTTGGTACAGTAGTCTATAAGATTTTTGTTTTTCTTAAAAGATCCTTTTATTGTTTTTTGTTTGTTGTGGTTTAAGTGAAAGTTTACATTTCAAGTTAGTCTCTCATACAAAAATTTATACATACATTATTATGTGACTCTAATTGCTCTCCCTATACTGTGACAGCACACTCCTCCTTTCC
>NW_004444015.1:4194757-4196696 GCF_000243295.1 Trichechus manatus latirostris
AGTTGTGAATTTATTTTGGCATTTTGTTCCTGAACCATCTTCCTGAATTCTTCGAGTTTTTTGTCTGTATTTTCCACGAATTTGTCTATTTTTTCCTCATGTTTGTCAGCTTTTTGCCTCAGTTCTTGGAGAATTCTGAGTATTAGAGATTTGAATTCCATATCAGGTAGTTCTAGTGCATCTTCTTCTACAGAAGAGTCATCTGGTGTTCTATTTTGGACGCCTACTGGAACCATCCTGTCCAGTTTTTGTAAATGTTTTGATATTGTCTGCTGTTTTCGGGGCATTCACTAGTTTTTTCTCGTTTATTGATTGTAGATTTGTTGGTTTCATCCGTTTTTTTAAAAAAAAATTGACTATGTCTGTGCAGGCAGACTGTGTGTTCTTTGTTGTTTGCTCATCTGTGCACTCAATATTTTTCGCCTCCTTCTCCAACTGGCAGGGTCAGTCACTCAGATATGGTAAAGCAGAGCAGGTCTAGCAGAAGAG
The DNA here is from genome assembly GCF_000243295.1 of Trichechus manatus latirostris. NCBI lineage: Eukaryota > Metazoa > Chordata > Mammalia > Sirenia > Trichechidae > Trichechus > Trichechus manatus. Next base: position 4,195,247 of record NW_004444015.1, read on the forward strand.
GAGTTACTGGGATGGGTTGTTTGTGGCACTTACTACAGCCACTGGGGTGAGTTGGTAATCAGTGCAGGACAGGTTCCAGTAGGCCGTGCCTGTGCTTCATGGTGGTGTGACGTCAAGCGCACGGTGCACGTAGGCAGGATGCAGCGGGGAGATTGTTATGTGTGGAGCTAAGATGGATATGGGTGAGAGGAGAGAGGAACAGGAGCCAAAAACATACAAATAAACAAAAAAAGAATGCTAGGGGAGGTTGCTGTTGGAATGGAGTGATGAGAGACTGTGAAATGGAGAGAAACATAAAGGGGAAGAGGAAGAAAAGAAAAGAATGAATAAATAAAAATCAGAAATGTTAAAGAACTGCAAAGTTCCCAGGGATCCCACCGATGCAGCTATGAGATCTGGGGAAGTCGCTCTCAGGTGTTGCAGTACAGCCTGGCTAGAAGGCATAGAGATATAGAACACCTGGTATTCAGGGATCAGAAAGAGAAGGAAGATATAGACAGACAAGAGACTATGCAATGAAGAAAGGGAAAAAGAGGGAAAAGAAAACAAAACAAATTAAAAAAAAAAGAACAAGAAAGGCCCCCCAAAAAAACAGAAAAAAAAAAAACCAACGAAAAAAGAAATGTCCTCAGGTATCCCTCTGCAGGTCTGTGGAAGCTGAAGGGGAGTTCCTTGCCACGCAGCTCCGCCTGGCCAGAAAGGGCTCCCAACTGAAGAAAAGAAAACAAACAAACAATTCAAAACGAACAAACGAACAAAAGACCCGGGATCCCACTAGCGCGGTAGCCCAGACCCGGAAGCAGCTCCACACTCGAATGGAGCTCCGCAGCCCCTCAGGAAGAAGCAAAGATGGTGCACAGCCAGGCACTCGAGTGAAAAGAGGGGGAGGCAGCGAGAGGTAAGCAAGAAATGAAAAGAAGCAGGAAAAAAAAATCAACACCAGCAGCCAACAAATGGCACTCAGAGAGCCAGCTAGTGTGGGCTGGTGTTTCTGGACAAGAGACCGTGTCCGTGGGAAGCAGAGGAGGCTGAGTGTGGGTGAAAAAGCGTAGAGAGTGGGAAAGCGTATATCACAAATTACCAGAGTTCTGTAGCCCCTAAGAAGAAGCAAAGGTGGTGCACAGAGCCAGGCACTCGAGTGAAAGGAGGGGGAGGTGGCGAGAGGCAAGTGAGAAATCAAAAGAAGCTGAAAAAAAAAGCAACACTAGCAGTCAACAACTGGCACCCAGAGAGCCGCCCTTTTGGGTGTGTGGAATCCATGCAGTCGGCGCTTCCCGGTCAAGAGACCGTGGCCGTGGGGAAATAGAGGAGGCCAAGCCGGGAGGAAGAGGGGTGGGGGGTGGGAAAGCGCACACCGCAAATTACCGGTTGTTTTGTCTCCCGCTGGATGCTCCGTGAGGCTGCTTTCTCGTACCCCCTTTTGCTGGTCTCCGATAGGAGTCCAAGATGG
>NW_004444015.1:4196796-4200963 GCF_000243295.1 Trichechus manatus latirostris
TGTGACAGCACACTCCTCCTTTCCACCCCTGATTTCCCATGTCCATTCAACCAGCTCCTAACCCTCTCTGCCTTCCCATCTCACTTCTGGACAGAAGCTGCCCCTTTGGTCTCTTGTGTCTACTTGAGTTAAGAAGCACACTCTTCACGACTATCATTTTATGTCCCACAGTCCAGTCCAATCTTTGTCTGAAGAGTTGGCCTAGGGAATTCTTTTAGTTCTGGGCTGAGAATCTGGGAGCCATACTTTCTGGGTTCCTCCAGTCTCAGTCAGACCATTAAGTCTTTTTACTAGAGTTTCAGTTCTGCACCCCATCTTTCTGCTGCTCCATCAGGGACTCTGTTGTGTTCCCTGTCAGGGTGGTCATTGATGGTAGCCGGGCACCATCTAGAGCTTCTGGTTTCAGGCTGATGAAGTCTCTGGTTTATGTGGCATAACAAAGTTTATTAAGAAAGAAAATGTTCTGCATCCTACTTTGGTGAGTGGTGTCTGGGGTCTTAAAAGCTAGTGAGCAGCCATCTAAGATGCGTCAATTAGTCCCAACCACCTGGAGTAAAGGGGAATGAAAAACACCAAAGACACAAGGAAAGTACTAGCCCAAGAGACAGAAAGGGCCACATAAACCACTTTGTTATGCCAGTTGACCTAGATATCCTCTGAAAGTATGGTCCTCAGACCCCTGCTTCTGCTGCTCTGTCCCTCAAAGTGTTTGACTGCATTCAGGAAACTTCTTAGCTTTGGTTTAGTCTAGTTGTGCTGACTTCCCCTCTAGTGTCTGTTGTCCTTCCCTTCACCTAAGATACTTCTTGTCTACTATCTAGTTAGTGAAAAACCCTCAGCCTCCCTCCCCACTCTCGTAACCATTAAAGAATGTTTTCTTATGCGGTTAAACCTTTTCTTGAGTTCTTATAATAGTGGTCTTATACAATATTTGTCCTTCTGTGTGACTGACTAAATTCCCTCAGCATAATGCCCTCCCCATTCCTCCATGTTATGTTTCATGGCTTCATCATTGTTCTTTATCATTGGGTAGTATTCCATTGTGTGAATATACCATAATTTGTTTACCTATTCATCCGTTGATGGGAACAGTGCTGCAATGAACATGGGTGTGCATATATCTATGCTTTTATTTCTCTAGAATATATTCCAAGGAGTGGGTACTTCTATTTCTAGCTTAAAAGACCAATTCTTTATAAGAAACTTGTCTATACCTACTTTTTGATTTTTTGATTCACATGTATAAGACTGTAGCAGGGCCAGATAAAGGCATGTGAAGGCCACTGATAATCACGCATTCGAACAGGAAATGTGAGTTATATATATGCATGTGTATATGTGTGTGTGTCTTAGCTATCCACTATAATATTAGCTATTGAATGCAAAAGTGACTTATGCCATTTTAGCCAAATGACATTTTCTACAAAAAGAATATTCCACATATTCTACAACAAAGAAAATGAGTCGGTGAACTTAGTTGTTGTTTCAATAATCACTGTAAAATTTTGTTGATCTCCCACAACAAAAAATTGACTTTCACCAGTTTTGCTTTAAACGGCTCATACTTCCATTTTGATGCTTGTTTCCTGATAAATGCTATAATTATAAATGAGCAAATGAAAAGATGTCATAATAGAAAATTTAATGATTAGAAAACAAATATTAATAAATAAATCTTTCATCTCTAACATGAATGTGAGGTGGTACTCAATCGGTCCGTAATGAAAAGGAAAATATAATTGTTATTGTATACAAAATTTATAAAACGTACACTTTTTTTTTCTTTGTGGAATTGTTCAAATCCAATATTCAGGCATACATACATAATTGATATAACCGATAGCACGGCTTCTCCACAAGCATAAGCAAAACAGAAACATACTTTGCACTATAAATAAGTACTGAATTTTGAGTCCTTTTAATGTGCCTAATATATCATTTATTAGCATATATAGAGTAATATCAGGCACTGTGTCCCATGCTACAGACAAGAAAAAATGAAACTCACTTGATACATAAATTAAAACTTTTTGTCTTAGATAAATATTAATATTTCCAGAATTTTTTGGACATTTTCTATGTTAGTATTATATTAAATAATTACCCATGTTAGCATTATATTAAATGTATGTTCGATTATGCCTGCATGTATGCCAAGCATATTTTAAAGTTAAAGTTGTAAGTATTAGTGTTTACAAAACTTAGGACATAACTGTACATAAATTGTATACAGTTAAAAAGTAACTTGATTGAATTCATTGCAATGGTTGACTTATTCGAGTTCCCTCACTTTTGCGTGGCATCTGGGACTGGAGTTCCCGTTGGTTGTTTACCAGGAAGTGCACAAGAGCATACCCTTGTGTTTGTATCATGACAAAGAGCATTGCTGTTCTCCTGGGTGGAGTTGCTGGATCAGCAGACGTGGCTGTACAAGACGGTTCTTTCAAAATAGATCAGAGACCTGTTATCTATTAATATAATCTATCCTTGCCCAGTAACAGCTCATGTTGGATCCAGTTGCATATTTGGTCAATGTAGCAAGTTAGACTCGACAGCCCATCCCCACTTCTTGCTTATTAGAAAGAAATAGTATATTCCCAAGAGATCAGAGATAAGGAGTTTCAATTACACGGGAGGGGACCGTAGGAGACAGATGTCAGTGAAGGTGTTGAAGTGATAGGGGCCTCATAGCTTAAACAACCTTGCACGTGGGCACCTCGTGACCCTTCATGAACTTTATTTCTGGCCGGCACATTCTCATGCACCAGAGCTAGTATCAATTTGATTTAGTGCCCTGCTAGTTCTTTTCCACTGCAGCGCTCGCTTTTCCTTGTGTCCTGTCTGCTTGGCATCTATGGGTCTTTGCTTTGGACAACTGGTGCCCCGTTTTGTTGATGCCCTAAGCACGTGCTTACCTTGCTTATTGGGTAATCTGTCCCTGGACTGTATAGTACCTGATGGTGGGCCTTTTCAGTGACCTCTGATATACAGCACTGTACCTTGCTTCTTAGGAATGAAAATTAATATTAAGCACACAGATCCAAGGGCATCTGTCCAAATTCTGAAGTGGATTTCCCCAGTGCCTTTAAGATTTAATAATAGTTCACAGAGTACAAACTGTCACGTAGCTCTCCCCTCCAGCTTATTAATCATCGGTGTCCTATGATTTTTCTTTCAGAGCTTATAGCCTAACTCTAATAATGCTGGGAAATGTCATAGCAACTAATATTTAATCTTCAAGTACTTTCTGCTTTGAATTAGATAAAGATTGTAGTTTGCTTTTTGGAAACTTTAAGCACAACCCAGGAATTTATATTTTGATATAAATGTCAGTGAAAGGATTGTGAATCAGAGATCGCTAGTGCCCTTAGAAATCATACCATGCAATGCTTTAATTTCACAGGTGGGGAAACTGAGACACACAAAGGTAAGACTGTGATTACAACCCGTTCTTCTTCCTCTCCTTATATAAACTTATGTGTGGCATGCGGCTTTGTGTAATGAAAAAGTACATGGATGTAACTGTATATTTGTCCATACTCATCTACCTACTTCTTTGGACACATTTTATCTGTCGTATTCTTTATTAAAAATTAATAAGTGCCCTTACGCGCTATTGAGCTAATTACTATGTAAATCCGTTGCCAAGTTGATTCTGACTCATGGTAACCCCAGGTGCTTCAGAGTAGTACTGCACTCCACAGGGTTTTCGTTGCTGTAATCTTATGGAAGCAGATTGCCAGGCCTGTCTTCCGTGGTGCCGCTTGGTGGATCCGAACTGCCAACCTTTTCGTTAGTAGCTGAGAGCAAACTGTGCCACCCAGGGACTAAGTACTATATACAAAAAGTTACGTGGATAAGATCTTTATGAGCTTTTTAATTTCTGTGCTTTGAAATCACTTTTATGGTCTTATTCAGTAGATTTTTTAGAATTTCTTCTTTCATATTTAAATATATCTCTTAACAGTGAGGATTAATTTTTTTATATTTTATTGTACTTCAGGTGAAGGCTTAAGAACAAATAGTTTCTCATGAAACAGTAGTACACACGTTGTCTTATGACATTGGTTAACAACCTCACAATATATTAACCCACTAACTTCTCAACCTTTTTTTTTTGGATTTTTTTTTTTATATTTTATTGTACTTCAGGTGAAGGCTTACAGA
>NW_004444015.1:4201063-4215608 GCF_000243295.1 Trichechus manatus latirostris
AGTTTTCTCACTCCATTTGGTGCTTGGCTGAGTTCTTTATCTCTTCATTTGATGTTGTAGGGTTTCAGGATTGTTGTATTCTCTGTTTGGCTTAGTTTTTTGGATCTTTGCTGTGGAGAGAGGGCGTGGTGCTTCTGCCTAGAGTGCCATTTTTTGTTTTCAACAGTGAGGATTATTTTAGTTTTAGAACAAAATACGGGGATTGGAAAGGGAGAAAGGAGGTAAGAAGCAGGATTTACAACATAAAGGAAAATCACACAATACCAGGAATCATGGCCCAGCCAAATTGATACACACATTTTTGGGGGGGACATAATTCAATCCATGACATTCCACCCTTTGACCCCCCCAAAATCACATCCTTGCAACATGGAAAACATATTCACCCCATCATATCATAGCAAAAGTCTTAACTCCAAGTCCAAAATCCAAAAATTCCTCTTCATCTGTGATATCTAGAATACAAGCTATCTGCTTCCAAAGGTACAATGGCAGAATAGGCACAAGTTAGACATTTCCATTACAAATAGGAGAAACTAGAGGAAAAGAAGTGGTAACAGGCACCAAGCAAGTCAGCAGAACACATTACATTAGCCCTCAAGGCTTTGAAAATAATCCTCTGTTCTCTGAGACAATTTACACAATAGCCCTGCCCTCCAGACTCTAGGTATTGGCCACAGTCTCTGGATTTTGAGTGGAGTCCCCTCGGCCCTGGGCTTCAGCTCCGCCTTCCAGGCCCACTGGGACAGCAACTCTGCTCCTTCAGCTTTAAGCACACCACTTCTCTGAGTCCATCTGAGTGGTGACTCTACCCTTAGAAGCACCAGAGGCCATGGCTCCACCCTTTGAAACCCCTGAGGTCATGGCCACACCTTCTGAGACTGAAGCAGCTCGGCTTCTTGTGTCCCTTGTCTCTTTAGATTCTGCTTCTGTTTCCTGTGGCCTCTCAGCTCTCAGCTCTCAACACCTGCATCTGCCCCGCTGGGGCAAGTGTTCCAAAGCTCTGTAGCTCCACTGTTAAGTGCCCAGAGGCACCCCACTCCGCCAGGAAGCCTCCTGCTCACAGGCACTCAGCTCTCTCGCTCCGTGGGTCGGCTCCAGCGCCGTCTCGCACTGGTCTCCTGGTTCTGCTGCTGTTGGTTCTCTGCCGTTTCTCTGCTGCTGGTCCTCTGTCACTGCCGCACCTCTAGCCATTCACAGTTTTAAAACTGCTTCCACATTTTAGGTATCTGTTAGAGCAGCACCCCACTCTCTCAGTACCAAATGTCTTAGGCTGGGTTCTCTAGAGAAGCAAAACCGGTAAAGCGTATAAATATATATACAGAGAGATTTATATCAAGGAAGTAGCTCACGCAACTGTAGAGGCTAAAACGTCCGAAGTCCACAGATCAGGTTAGAGGCCTCTCCCCGTTCACGTAGCCGCAGAAGCTGGTGAACCCAAGGTCGGCAGGTTGGAGAGGGGCTCCCGCTCACAGGCGGTGAAGGTCAGTGAATTCCAAGATCAGCAGAAAAGACCTCAAGGTTTCTCCTGGTTCACGTAGCTGCAGGGGCTGGAGAACCCAAGGTCGGCAGGTCGGGGAACCGGACTCTTGCTTGCAGGCTGAAAAGTTCGACGAATTCCGAGATCAACAGGTAAGCTGCTAGCTCAAGTCCCACGAACCGGAGGTGAGACAACAAGAGGCAGCTGCTGAGTCTGGAACAAGCCAAAAATCTTGGCAAGGCGAGCAGGCAGAAGGTAACTGGTGGAAGGCAAAGAGATGAAACGGAGAGGGCGGTGAGCTGCCACAGGCCCCGCCTCCGCCAGTACCACTCAGCAGATTCCATCATGGGGGTGATCACAACGTGATACAACTGCTAAAACACCGAGAATAATGGTCTAGCCAAGTTGACGTACAATCTTAACCATCACAATGTAACTCTCAGCATATTGTAAGAATTTACAATAAAACTATTATCACCCTTTTAAATGGAATCCAGTGGATTGTAAATACCATTTATATGGGAACTCAGTATGCAAGAAAGAGGGAACCATGAATCACAGGTAAAGGAGGATTATTTACTGAATGATCTCAGGAAAATCTTTTCACTATATGGGAAAAACAGAATTGGTTTCCTATCCACCACCACATAGAAAAGTGGGACTCCAGATGAATTAATGACCTAAATGTAAAAGGTAAAACTATAAAACTAAGAGACTAATACAAAGAAGATACTTTTGACTATCTAGGTTTAGAGAAGGACTTCTTAAATAAGCTTCAAAAGCATCAAATGCATCAAACAAAGTTTAAAAACCTGATGGATTGAATTATACCAACATTAAGGCTTTCTCTTTAGCAAAAGATATCATGGACAACATTAACATAAAGGTGACAGAACGAGAGAGGAGACTTGCAATGTCTAAAACCATGATCAATCAATCTGTAGATTATTCTAGGAACTCTTTCAAAATCAACAAGAAAATAAAACAGTAACTTTGATGGATAAATTGGCAAAGGCCATGAACTGACGTTTTACGGAAGAGGAAACCCAAAAGGCTAACAAGTGTCAAGAGATACTCTAACTTATTAGTAATCAGAGAAATGCAAATTAAAAAACAGTGAGGTTTTTTCATCTGTTACAGTGACAAAATTTAGAGAGCATCCAACTTCCTCCCGAGTGTTGTAGGAATGTGGAGAGAAGGGGCCCCTCATGGCTTGCTGGTGAGTGTAGACTACTGTAGTCATTCTGGAAAGCAAACTGGTGGCACTTAGTCAAAGTACTGTATGTATATATATATATATATATATATATATATATACACATACCCTCGGGCCCACCAGTTTATTTGAATATTCCAAAGAGAATTTTACACAGTTCCACACATGCGTGTATACAAAGATATTTATTGCAGTTTTTATTTTATTTTGTTTTTGTTGTGGGAGGAAGTTGGATGCAATGTTGGTGTCCATTACTAGGGGAGTGGGAGTCCCTGGGTGGTAAAAGTGGTTAAAGCACTGGGCTGCTAACCAAAAGGTTGGACGTTTGAGTCTACCCAGAGGTGACTCAGAAGAAAGGCCTGGTGATCTACTTGTGAAAAATCAGCCATTGAAAACCCACTATGGAGCACAGTTCTACTCTGACACACATAGGATCACCATGAGTCGGAATCAACTCAATGGCAACTGATGGTGGTGGTGATTAAGTAAAATATGCTGGATGTGGCAGTTAGACATAATGGACTAGATCCACATATAGCAAAATGTTGAGTGAAAAAGAAACAGAATGAGATCTGTAACCCCAAACTATTAAGATCCATTGAAAATACACATATACTAAAAGATGCACAGTTTACAAGAACACATATGAATGAAATGATACATGTTAAACCCATTAGAATGTTCCCTGTGGTGGAAGAGATTGGGAGTGGAAATTGGGCATAAAATGGAATAAATAAGTACATGTACAAACAAGAGAGGGACTTTGCAGATCTAATAATTACAATTAGCCATGAATTGAAAAAAAATATGATTAATACCACCATTTCCATTTGAGATTCCACCAAAAGGGATGGGGAAACAGGCTCTGATGAATTTTGGAGCTGAGTCTTGTCAAAATGGTCTCTTCCAATTGTGTTGCCCTAGTTGCCTGTGCTACCATGCAACTAGGCAGGAACTCAAGTCAATGTCTCATTGCAGACTGTTAGCTTGAGAATTAGGCCCTTTAAATTGAGCAAGAAAAGTTAGACTTATCAACTGAATTGAGTAAAAATGTCATCAATCTTTTAGCTTCCACTATTTTGGGCAGGAACCATGGACGAATAGGAAGAGAGTAGACCTCAAAACCAGACACACTTACGTTTGAGCACAGCTCTGCCATTTATATCAGCATGGCCGTGGGAAGTCACTTAACCTCTCTGCATCTCAGTTTCTCATCTATAACATAGGGCTAATGATACCTATCCTGTTGAATTGTGAGGATCATGATAATATATATACAATATTTGGCCATCAGTGACTGAGAGATGATGTTGTTGCTTTGCTGCTGTTGTTGTTAGCGTAAATTATCCTTTGAGACACAGAAATGTGCCAGCAGTAGACTAACCTGCTTTGTTACATTCATTATGTGTTTTAAACAAGAATCAGAACATCAGCAAATAAGATGTTGGAACCCAATAAAATGTAAGTTAACCTTTATTTAACATGGCATGCTTTCATGGAGCACCTATTATGGAGTCCCTGAGTGGTGCAAACGGTTAAGTGCTTGGCTACTAACTGAAAGTTGTAGGTTCGAGTCCACCCAGAGGCACTTTGGAAGAAAGGCCTGGTGATCTACTTTAGAAAAATAAACCACTGAAAACATTATGGAGGGCAGTTCTACTCTGACACATGGTGGGTTGCAATTTCTTGGTGGGAACAGGGAGGGTAGAAGGGAGATAACAGGAGACAGTCATAGTCTGGGCCTGCCTTTGTGTGAACCTAGGGGCAAGACAGATATACATGGACACATGATAGAGACTGCAATGCAAGGTAGGCTCTGCTGATGACTGTTCATGTCTCTCCTTTTGTTTTGTTTCTGTGAGTGCTATGAGTGGTGGTAAGCCTGCTCTAGGCAACTAATTAATTCACTAAGCAAATATTCAACGAGTGCCTACATGTTGCTAGGCTCGGAGGTAGATTTAATGATGATCAAGCATACAGTGTAGCAGAAACAGATCTGAAGTATCTTGTTCTAGGCTCACACTTGGGTGATTTTGGCACCATATACTAAACTAATTGAAGACACTTGCTGGTGTCTTGAGTCTTGAGAGTTTGGTCAACTATGTTCCACTGTGACATCGCTGCATTTGGGGATGCAATTGTATGGCAATTCAGAAAGTAGGTGTCCATTTCTCTAATTCTTAATGGCAGCTAGAATCCTGGCTGGTTCCCTCTATCTCTTTTTCTTTCTTTCCTTATTTTTTACTTGATTTCCTCCTGTTTGAAGGCATTTATGAAGTTTTTAAAAGCCACAGGAAAAAAACTGTTGTTGTTGTTGTTAGGTGCCGTCGAGTCACTTCCAACTCATAGCGACCCTATCTACAACAGAATGAAACACTGCCTGGTCCTGTGCCATCCTCACAATTGTGGTCATGCTTGAGTCCATTGTTGCAGCCATTGTGTCAATCCATCTTGTTGAGGGTCTTCCTCTTTTTTGCTGACCCTCTACTTTACCAAACATGATGTCCTTCTCCAGGGACTGGTCCCTCCTGATAACATGTCCGAAGTATGTGAGATGTAGTCTCAGCATCCTTCCTTCTAACGAGCACTCTGGTTGTACTTCTTCCAAGGCAGACTTGTTCATTCTTTTGGCAGTCCATGGTATATTCAGTATTCTTCGCCAACACCACGATTCAAAGGCATCAATTCTTCTTCGGTCTTCCTTATTCATTGTCCAGCTTTCACATACATATGAGATGATTGAAAATACCATGGCTTGGGTCAGGTGCACCTTAGTCCTCAAGGTGACATCTTTGCTTTTTATCACTTTAAAGAGATCTTTAAAAAACTAGTTAGTAACAGTCACTCAAATTTTCCATTGCAATTTACAAAACATACACATATTCGTTATCTCACTTGAACCTCAAAGTATTCTTTTTGGTAGGTGGCCTCCTTTTGTAGCAGTCAAGACATGCTTCAAAATCTGGACTTTGGACTCCAAATCCACTCTCATGACTATTTCTACTTTTCCATAATAATGCTCAAAAGAGGAGAGGGCACTCCACTTTTTACTTATGAATATCCATTAAATTATTAAAGTAAAAACTGAGGTTTAGTAGACTATTGCAAACTCCATCAACTATTAAAGTTGATATTTCCTTTTGCTCTTTGGCTGACCTCATAGATCTGTACAGTTGACCCATTCTCTCTCTTCTGTCTTCTTTGGGCTCTTACTCTATTAAATATGTGTTTTTTTTTTTTCTTTTGTACTTTCATTTTCTCTCCATTGGCTGCTGCTTCTGTGTCAACAAATACGGACAAAAACTTCTCCTTTTAAATGGGAAAGACTTCTTGCTCTTCTACATCCTCACCCTTGTCCTTTCTTCTTAAAATAGTTTAAGTTCTTGAAATAAATGGCCCAAGCTTCTCGAAATAGTCTATTCTTGTTTTTTCCACTTTTGTCCTTCTTTTCTCTTCAAATCTTTGTGAACTGGTTTCTTTCCCCACTGGTCTACTGAGACCACTCTCTGTAAGGTTGGCTGGCTAACTGGATTGGTTCAAGTTTATCTGTCATAGGCATGGTCAATCCTATCAGGTATGTGGTCATTACTGCTCTTATGACTTGTTCATGTAGCTGATACAGTGGGTATGTTGATAGGGTCTAAACACTGTGTTCTTTTAGTATCCCTTACCTTGGTGCCCATATTCAGCAGGAAGTTTCCCAAACGAAATGAAATAAGCTCCCTAACCAGATGAAATCAACAAAATAACCAGTCTTGAAGAGGGAAGATTCTAGCTAGTGTTATCTGGCTGTTTAAATGACCTTAGGCAATACCTTTTCCTATGAACTTTTATTTCCTTTGTAGCAAAGCCCAGTGTGCTTCACAGGATGTTGTGAGAATTCAGTGAGAGGAGGTGTGTGACAACATTTTGAAACCTCGAAAGTATGATGTGCACTTGTATTTGGACTCTAAGCCTGTGTAGCCTAAAGTAGTGCCCATCACTGGATTGAATAATCATCGAAACATTTATAATGAACTGTGGCAATGGTCTGTTAGAAGATTATTTTCATGGTTATCTGAAGGGCCTCCTGAGCAAAAACACATAGAAATGGAAGAAGGAAACAGGTATTACAAGCTTGACCCGGTGGCTTAGCCTTAGTTGTTGGAGGAGAAGAGTGGTTTGAGCACAGTTTGGTAGCTTTTACTTAGTTGGTATTTCCCTGGTCCAGTCCCTTTTGAGTTGATGATGTTAAAATCCTAAATAGAGAGGGCATTGTAGATACAAGTGCACAAGGTTGTTTCACTAGTCAGATTTGGGTCCTCTTTAACAAACGGAGTTGAACATTCTCTCCCATTTACCATGACACCTTTGGTAATTTAAAGGTTGCAGTGTACTGGTGGCAGAACCCATCAGGAGATGATGGGAGTGTTTGTGGGAGACTAGTAGCTGGCACAAGGACATTGATGGTTCAGTGTTAGAATCCTTGCCTTCCATGTAGAAGACCTGGGTTCAACTCCTGGCCAATGCACCTCGTATCATCCACCACCCATCTGTCATTGGAGGCTTACGTGTTGCTATGATGCTAAACAGGTTTCAGCAGAGCTTCCAGACGAGGATGCACTAGGAAGAAAGGCCTGGTGATCTACTTCCAAAAATCAGCCAGTGAAAACCCTGTGGATCACAATGGTCTGATTCATAACCGATCATGGGGATGGTGCGGAACTCGGCAGTGTTTTGTCCTATTGTGCATGGAGTCATTATGGGTCATGGCTTGACACGACGGCAGTTAACAACAACAATGCCTGGCATAAGACTAGGAACTCAGGCGGAAGACCACCATGCCCAGCAGGACTGAGTGTCAAGGTCTGTCAGAGGCCCCAGTGCTCAGTGAACGGGGCAATAGTCAAAGCAAGTGGTGGTGGTGTACATAGCTGTCTAGACTTGTTTGTTAGAAAAGGTCAGCTAGCCTTTGGGAATTCTCAGAAATGCTTGAAAGGATAAGGATCTATACCTGAGGCTGAGGACCTTCTGAAGTCAGGAGATAGGGATGGGAGATAAGAAATGTGGGTTGTTATTGTTAATGTAACTCAGCTGGTCCTGACAGCCTGTTGAGGCCTGGAGAAAACTGAATTACAGATGTAAGCAACTATTTTATTCTCAGTCTATTTATATTTCTGTGGATACATTTTTTTTTATTTGCACAAACACAGGGAGCATCATTTATACCATAATCTATGTGAATGACACCTCTTTGAATTATGCAGCCCTGGATGTAGCCCATCTGTATCAGGTAATTGGATTTTCTCCACTCCCTTGTTGCCACCTAGGCCTTACCTTATTTTAGACATACACTATAATAATCAATATTTATGTAAAATTTAGACATCTCCTCAAAAGAAGGATATCTTAGAAGAAGTCTATTTAAAATTATGTAATAAACATTCAGCCGGACAGAGTCCCGTTTATAGCTTGAATGAAATCCAAACCTCTCAAGGTTTAGGATGTCAACATATGACAATTAGACTACCTGACCCCTTATTCTTCAGAGCTTTATCCCAAGGACAAATAGAGAAGGTGACATTTTAGGGTCTATGTGGAGTCCTCACCCCTCATGCAAGTAAATCAAGTGAACAAGATGCAATCAATTCTTATTTAATATCTTTATTTATCCATATTAAAGACACCATCAACTAGAGTTGGAATATATTGTTCACTGCAATTCCCTCACTATGACCGCTATGCAGTCTTCCTTCTAATTCATACTATAACCAAATAATTCATCTGAAAAAACACTTGGGATTGCAAGTTAATGAAATTCAAATGAATAGAAGACACATTTCAGGAAGCAAGACAGTCTTACACAGAAATTAAGCACCTACAGCTAGTGGTTCAGAAATTGATCTTATAAATGGATACCATAGTAATACTGTGAAATCATAAGACAGGCTACTTTCCACCTAAAATGACAAAAACAAATAAAAATAATAAAGCTAACCATCTATTGTGGACGATTCTTGTTGAGTTACTCAGTTTATATCTTGATTACAACACAACTTGAAAAGGTGTTCCAGTTGAAAAGAAGTCCCTTTTGTTTGGGGGCCTCTGAAGAAAGAGCTTATTGGCCTGGACTTGTGTGTAACCAAACTTGCCAAAAAAATTGTTGAAATAAATTTACACGTAAATTTAGAATTTTAAATAAATATTGCAAAAAGCCATCTGGGTCTGTTCAGGGGGAACATTTTAAAATGAGGACATTTGAATTACAAGTTGGAATGGTTCTGAAAAATATATAACCTCTTTCAGTAGCTAATTATCCTAGAATCACTAAAGAAAATGCAAATGCTTTCTTTTCATCTATGGGAAATAGTCACTTAGTACGTGCAGCATTCCTTTGTCAAGGCTTTCTAGCATAATAATACTTTTAGAAATATATGAGTTCCATGGTAGCTAATTTTATTAATAAAACATGAACCAAGTGGAAATTTTACCACACAAAATAAAACCTTTTTTTTTTCTTTTTTGCATATCTTCTTGAAGAATATCATCCTTCTTAATTTAATATTTCAGAACCTACTGAGGATGTGTGATAGTAATATTAAAACCAAGAATAATTTATTGCTAATTGCCTTTACTAGTTGGTAACTTACTGAGTTTCTAAGCACTCAAGTCAGTCACTCTAATTCTCTAATGTATTGCAGTAAAATTAGAAATTAGCATTAGGGGGATTCTGGAGTCTTTAGGTGGTGTAAACGGTCAACATGCTCAGCTGCTAACTGAAAGGTTGGAGGCTCATGTCCACTCAGAGGCACTGCAGAAGAAAGCCCTGGCGATCTGCTTCTGAAAGGTCACAACCATGAAGACCTTATGAAGTGCAGTCCTACTCTGCAATACATGGGGTAGCCATGAGTTGCAATAGACTCGAGGGCAACTCGTTTGGTTTTATTTTGGTTTTAGTGCTCAGAGTAACACATATATTCTGTTTCTACTAGTTCCTTTGCCTTGAAAACGCTTAATACAAATAAACAAATATCTGCTCTCTGATTCAGTATCTCCCAGCATTTCTCTCATGTCCATTCAGAAGACTGATATTTATAGTGCCTCTGCTATAATTGACTAGCTAAGTGACAACTATTCAGGGACACAGTTTTTAAATCTGAAAACTGGGGCTGATAATAGCTGCCTAACTTACAGGTTTTATTAGGGGCTCACAATCAATGCAGGTGAAAGTGTTTTGTAAAACTATTAGATAAAGTGTAATACAGCTTGGAATTTACGACATTGCTATTATTAATATATTGGCCAATTAGTGAAGTTAGCAGATCATTTTCATCTGATTTTTTTTAAGCCTTACTAAATTCGATTTATTTTCTTTTTTTTTTATTGTGCTTTAGGTGAAAGTTTATAGCTCAAGTTAATTTCTCATTCAAAAATTTACACACATATTGTTTTGTGACATTGATTGCAATCTCCACAATGTGACAGCACGCTCCCTCTTTCCAACTCAGGTTCCCTGTATCCATTTGTCCAGTTCCTGTCCCTTCCTTCTTGTCCTGCTTTCAGACAGGAGCTGCCCATTTGGTCCCATATACTTGATTGAACTAAGAAGCATGTTCCTCACGTAGATCTGCTTTCTTGCTCCATCCATTTCAAAGGGTCATTGGCAGGGTTATGTGAGATAATACTGTGCTGTAAAACATAATAGGCTATTGGTATTGTCCTACTCCATAATATGTCTTATGAACTATTTCTTTGCAGTTTCAAAGATGTTTTGGTTCTTTTTCTCTTAACCAAATCTGGGACAAAAATCTATTTATGGCAATTGTTAGAAATTGTCTGTTTCTTCACTGCTGAGATCAGTGACCTTCTAAAATAAACCTGTAACAACCTCTTCCTTCCCTTCTTCCTTTTCAAGGTGCCAACTGTAGAGTGACTTTGACATTATTCTTTAATGACTAAAGCAATGTTATAGAAGGATCCATTTCTTGTGAAGAGGTGGATTTCATAGGGAGGTTACTCTTGGGCTAAAAGAAAAACAAATACGATTCTGAAAATCATAGTCTCAAGGATAAGAATTGTTGAGAAAGAGAACTGAACATGAAAGTGTTCATTGTTTTAAATTAAGACTTGTGTTGAGACTTCCAGCAAACATAGTGCTATAGATAGAAGCACCAAGCCAACCCTCCGCAGCAAAGACTAAGTCAAACAGAGACAAACATCAATCCTGAAACCCTAAGCATCAAATGAATAGATAAAGAACTCAGCCAAGCACTGAATGGATTAAGAAACTGACAGAGAACAGAGAGTGAGGAGAGATACGTGCAGAGGTCCTCTATCAGCTAACACAGCACGTATTTGCCATCTTGGAGATTGGTGAACAGGGAGTACAGGAAAGCAGCTTCATGGAGCTCCCAGCAGGGACAGAAAAACCGGTAACCAGTGATATACACTTTCCCACTTCCCACCCTCCTTCACCCCCACTCAGCCTCCTCTGATTCCTGTGGCCATAGACTCTTGTCTGGGAGGACACTGGCTTCAGCCCTGTGCTGCTGGGATTCCACCAGCCCACACTGGCCGGCTCCCTGAGTGCCATTTGTTTGTTGATGGTGTTGCTTTTTTCTGCTTCTTTTGGTTTCTTCCATACTTCTCACCAACCCCCCCCCCCTTTCTCTCAAATACCTGGCTCCGTGTGCCATCTTTACTTCCTCCTGAGAGGCTGTGAAACACCACCCAACTGTGGAAATGTGTCCTGGCTTGTGCCGACACACTGATGGGGTCCATGGGGCTTTTTTTGTTTGTTTTGATTTGTTCTCTTTTGGTTAGTTTCTTTGTTTGTTTTCTTTTTCTTTTCTCAGCTTGGGAGACCCTTCTAGCTGGGCTGTACTGTGGAGCTTGGGAGCTATTTCTCTACTCTGTGCAGTTGTCCGGTGGGATCCCTGGGGGCATTTCTTTCTTCTTTTTTTTTGTTTTTGTTTTCTCTCTTTTTTCTTTTTGTCTTTCTTCATTTTTCAGTTTCTCGTCTCTCTATACTTAGCTTCTCTTCCTGTCTCCGGAACACCTGGCACTGTGTGACACCTCCACCCCTTCTAGCCAGGCTGTACTTCACTGCCTGGGAGCCACTTCCCCAGTCCTCGCAGCCACACCAATGGGATCCCTGAGAGCTTTTCTTCTCTTTTTCTTTTTTCTAATTTTATTTGCTTATTTATTTTCTTTTAACTTTTTTTACTTTGTTTTTCTACATTTCTCAATCTCTCATCTCTCCACTCCAAAGGCAAGCTCCCTTAACACTCTTTTATTCTGTTCGTTTTTGGCTCCTGTTTCTCTCTCCTTTTTCCCATACTCATCTTAGCTCCACACATCACAATCTCTGCCCTTCTTCCTGCCTACCTGCACCATGCATTGAATATCACACCCAAAGAAACACAAGCACGGCCTACTGGACCCTGCCCTGCACTGATTCCTGGCCTACCCTGTCAGCCCTAGTGCATGCCACAAACAACCCATCCCAGCAACTCCCCTTCAACTGGACCTGCCCTGCTGCACCATAGCTGAGCTACTGACCCTGCCCATTGGAGAAGGAGCCAAAAGTATCGTGCCCACAAATGAGCAAACAACAAAGAACACACAGCCAGCCTGCTCAGACATAACCAAATAAAACAAAAAGCAGGATGAAACAAAAAAATCTACAATCAGTAAACAAAGAAAATAACTACTGAATGTACCGAAGACAGCAGACAATATAAAAACGTATACAAAAACAGGACAGGATGGTTCTAGTAGGTGTCCAAAATACAACACCAGGTGACTTTCCAGTAGAAGAAAAGGAACTAGAACTACCTGATAGGGAATTGAAATCTCTAATATTCAGAATTATTCAAGAGTTGAAGCAAAAAGCAGGCAAAAATGAAGAAAAAAATAGAGTAATGGAAAATACAGACAAAAAAAGTAAGAATTATGGAAAATAATACAGGAACAATATGCCAAAATAAATTCACAACTAGAAATCATACAAAAAACAGGCATTAGAAATCCAAAAGATAAACAGCAAGATTTTGGGAATGGACAGAGTCGTAGAAGTGCTGAAGAACAGGTTTGAAACAATAGAAGACAAGATCAGCAAAATTGAAGACAAACACTTGGATACAACTCCGAGGAAAAAGCAGAAAAAAGAATGAAGAAACTCTGAGAATTATGTGGAATACAATCAAAAGCAAAAATTTTCGAGTGATCAGAGATCCAGAACAGAGGGAAAAAACAAAAAACACAGAAGATCATTGAAGAACTGCTAACAGAAAACTTCCCCAATATCATGAAAGATGAAAAGCAAGCCATCCAAGAAGCTCAACGAACCCCATATAGGATAGACCATAAAAGAAAATCACCAAGAGATATCAAAATCAGACTCACTAAAATCAAAGACAAACAAAGAATCCTGAGAGTCGCTCAAGAAAAACAAAGATGCACATACAGAGGAGAAACAATAAGACTAAAGTCGGATTATTCAGCAGAAACCATGCAGGTGAGAAGGCAATGGGATGACATATATAAAATTTTGAAGAAAAAAAATTGCCAGCCAAGAATAATATATCCTGCAAAACTCTCATTCAAATATAATGGTGAAATTAGGACATTTCCATACAAATGGAAATTAAGGGACTATGTAAAAACCAAAACAAACTTACAAGAATTATTAAAGGGAGTCCTTCGATCTGAGAAAAAACAACATGAGACCACAGGCTGACTCTAGGACACAGGATTGTACCAGCCAGATACCAACCTAGAAAATGAACTCTCAAGGACTATCCAAAATCAAAAGAATTACAACAGGGAACCAGAGAGATTAATCTGCAAATGACAACAACATCAGAACAATAAAAGAGGGAATAAATGCTGTAGGTGTAGAAACTTCTAATGGAGAGGAATGCAAGGCAATACTGAGTAATAATAGACTGGTTCAAACCTAGGAAGATAAGGGTAAATTTCAAGGTAAACACAAAGGAAGTTAACCAACCTACTCATCAAAATAAAGAAGAAAAATAAAGAAGGAAAGTCTCAGTGAAAACAAAATCTACAAAAACAATAATGAAAAAAAATCCACAAACAAAAGGAATTCCGCACAGGAGAGTAAGAGAAACAAAGAAAATGTCAGCACCATAAAAAAGCACTACAAAATGACAGCAATAAACTCATACCTATCAGTAATTACACTGAATGTAAAAGGCCTAAATGCACCCATAAAGAGACAGAGGGTGACAGAATGGATAAAAAAAAAGGATCAATCAATATGCTGTCTACAAGACACACCATAGAAACAAAGAAGTGAATTTATTAAAAATTAAAGGATGTAAAAATATATCAAGCCAACAGCTATCAAAAAAGAGCAGTAGTGGCAATACTAATCTCAGATAAAACAGACTTTAAAACAAAATCCACCATAAAAGACAAAGACGGACACTATATAATGATTAAAGGGATGATCCATCATGAAGACATAACCATAATAAGCATCTAAGCACCCAATGACAGGGATCCCAAATACATAAAACAAACTCTTAACAGCACTGAAAAGAGAAATTGACAGTTCCACAATAAAAGTAGGAGGCTTCAACACATCACTCTTTACGGTAAAGGACAGAACATCTAGAAATAAACTGAAAAAAGATACAGAAGACTTAAAGGGCACAGTCAGCCAACTTGACCTCATAGATATATACAGAACACTACCCCCAACAGCTGCAAAGTACACATTCTTTTCCAACATGCATGGAACATTCTCTAGAATAGACCACATCTTAAGCCACAGAGCAACCCTCAACAAAATCCAAAACACTGAGATAATACAAAGTATCCTCTCTGACCACAATGCCATC
>NW_004444015.1:4216865-4228379 GCF_000243295.1 Trichechus manatus latirostris
CCAATGTAAAGGGAGTTTCCCTGGGGTGTGGCCTGCACCACCTTTTATCTCTCAAGAGATAAAAGGAAAGGGAAGCAAGCAGAGAGTTGGGGGGACCTCATACCATCAAGAAAGCAGTGCCAGGAGCAGAGCACGTCCTTTGGACCAGGGTCCCTGCGCAGAGAATCTTCTAGTCTGGAGGAATACTGATGAGAAGGCCGACAAACAGAGAAAGGCTTCCCCTGGAGCTGATGCCCTGAATTTGGACTTTTAGCCTACTTTACTGTGAGGAAATAAACTTCTCTTTGTTAAAGGCATCCACTCATGGTGTCTGTTGTAGCAGCACTAGATAACTAAGACAATAACCAATGGCCAACATCATTCTTAATGGAGAGAGGCTGAAAACAGGAAAAAGACAAAGATGCTCTTAATCACCACTTCTATTTAACATTTTGTTGGAAGTCCTAGCTAGAGCAATAAGGCAGGAAAAGGAAATAAAAGCATCGAAATTTGTTATGAAGAAGTTAAACTGTCCCTATTTGCAGATGATATGATGCTATACATAGAAAACCCTAAAGACTCCACAAGAAAACTACTGGAACTAATAAACAGTTTCAGCAGAGTAACAGGATACCAGATAAACATACAAAAATCAGTTGGATTCCTATGCACCAATAAAGAGAACAACAAAAAGGAAATCAGGAAAACAATACCATTTATTATAGCTCCTAAAAAAGTAAAATGCTTAGGAATAAATCTAACAAGGGAAGTAAAAGACCTATACAAAGAAAACTACAAAACACTTTGCAAGAAACCCAAAGAGATCTACATAAATGGAAAAACATACCATGCTCGTGGACAGGTAGAATCAACCTTGTTAAATGACAATTCTCCCCAAAACAATTTACAAATGCAATGCAATCTCGATCCAAATACCAACAATATTCTTTAAGCAGATGGAGAAACTAATCATTAACTTTATATGGAAAGGGAAGAAGCTGCCCATAATTAGAGTACTATTGAAGAAGAAGAATAAATTAGGAGGACTTGCACTACCTGACCTCAGAAACTACTATACAGCTACTGTAGTCAAAACAGACTGGTACTGGTACAACAACAGATACATTGACCAATGGAACAGAATTGAGAGCCCAGATGTAAATCCATCCACCTATGTTTACCTGATCTTCGACAAGGGCCCAAAGTACATCAAATGGGGAAAAGACGGTCTTTTTTAACAAATGGTGCTGGCAAAACCGGATATCCATCTGCAAAAAAATGAAACAGGACCCATACCTCACGCCGTATACAAAAACTACTTTAAAATGGATCAAAGACCTGAATAGAAAGCCAAAAACTATGAAGTTCATAGAAGAGAAAATAGGATCAATGCTAGAGGCCCTAATGCACAGCATTAACAGGATACAAACCATAACCAACAACACACAAACTCCAGAAGATAAGCTAGATAACTGGGATCTTCTAAAAATCAAACACTTATGCTCATCAAAAGACTTCACCAAAATCGTAAAAAGAGAACCTACAGAGTGGGAAAAAATTTTTGGACACTACAACTCAGACAAAGGTCTAATCTCTAAAATCTACAAGAAGAGCCAACACCTCTACAACAAAAAGACAAATAATCCGATTAAAAAATGGACAAAGGAAATGAACAGACACTTCACCAAAGAAGACATTCAAGTGGCCAACAGACACATAAGGAAATGCTCACGATCACTAGCCATTAGAGAAATGCATATCAAAACTACAATGAGATACCATCTCACCCCGGCATTACTGGCACGAATCAAAAAAACTGGAAATAACAAATGTTGGAGAGGCTGTGGGGAGATCAGAACTCTTATGCACTGCTGGTGGGAATGCAAAATGATACAACCATTTTGGAAAACAATATGGTGCTTCCTTAGAAAACTAGAAATATCATATGATCCAGCAATCCCACTCCTAGGAATATATCTTACAGAAATAAGAGCCATCACACGAATAGACATATGCACACTCATTTTCATTGCAGTGTTGTTCACAATAGCAAAAAGATGGAAACAACCTAGATGCCCATCAACAGATAAATGGATAAACGAACTATGGTACATATACACAGTGGAGGATAAAGAACAATGATGAATCTGCGAAGCATCTCATAACATGGATGAATCTGGAGGACATTATTGTGAGTAAAATAAGTCAATCACAAAAGGACAAATATTATATGAGCCCACTACTGTAAAAACTCATGAAAAGGTTTACAGACAAAAAGAAACTATCTTTGATGGTTATGAGGGATGAGAGTGGTGGTGGGGGGAATACTAAATAGACAATAGATAAGTGGTAACTTTCCTGAAGGGTAAGACAGTACACAGTACTGGGGAAGCCAGCACAACTTGTACAAGGAAAGGTCATGGAAGCCCCATAGACATACCCAAACTCCCTGAGGGACCAAAATGCTGGGCGGAGGGCTGTGGGGACGATGGTCTCGGGAACATCTAGCTCAATTGCCATAACATAGTTTATAAAGAAAATGTTCTACATTCTACCTTGGTGAGTAGCGTCTGGGGTCTTAAAAGCCTGTGAGCAGCCATCTAAGATGCTCCGTTGGTCTCACCCCTTCCGGAGCAAGGGAGAATGAAGAAAACAAGATACAAGGGAAAGATTAGTCCGAGGACTAATAGACCACAACTACCATGGCCTCCACCAGACTGAGTCCAGCACAACTAGATGGTGCCCAGCTACCACCAGTGACTGCTCTGACAGGGATCACAACAGACGGTCCTGGACAGAGCTGGAGAAGGATGTAGAACAAAATTCTAACTCACAAAAAAGACCAGACTTACTGGTCTGACAGAGACTGGAGAAACCCTGAGAGTATGACCCCTGGACACCCTGTTAGCTCAGAATGAAGTCACTCCTAAGGTTCACCCTTCAGCCAAGGATTAGACAGCCCCATGAAACAAAATGAAACTAATGGGGCACAACAGCCCAGGGACAAGTACTAGAAGGCAGGAGGGGACAGGAAAGCTGGTAATAGGGAACCCAAGGTGGAGAGAGTGTTCTCATGTCGTGGGGTTGTTAACCAGTGTCATAAAATAATATGTGTACTAACTGTTCAATGAGAAACTATTTGTTCTGTAAAACTTCATCTAAAGTACAATAAAAAAATTTGAAAAATCAGTCTTTTATAGAGAAAGAAAAGACTTGTGTCTTTGACAAGAATACAGTATTTTTGTAGTTTTTAAATTTACATAATGGTATTGTGCTGTAGATGTCACAGTTGGTAATTGTTTCGCACAATGCTGTTTCAAAGATCTACCCATGTGGCTGTAGGAGTATCTAGTTTACTGCTTACACTTCTGCAGAGTATCCTATAGTACATATCCACAACGTTTTGCTTAACCATTCTCTTGATGATGAATACCTTAGTAGCCTCCAACTTTCACAACCACAAACAATGCTGTGATGAATGAATATCCTGGTAAATGCCTTATTATGGTCGTGTGTGTGAATTTATCTGGAGTAACACTCCAGAAGTGGAATATGCTGTATCATAAGGTATTTGTATACTTAATTTTACTAAGTACTATTAAATTGCTTTCCAAAATGGCTATACTCTACTATATTTGCATTAATAATACACGAGGATTTAGGTTTGCCCATACCCACCAAAATTTGGCACTATCAGATTTTCAAATTTTTGACAATATTATAGATGTCAAGTGTTAGCTCATTTTTAAATTTGCATTTCATCGAGTACTAGTGTTAAACTTTCAGTTTTCCATTCCTGTGAATTGCTTACTTATATTTTTTGTTTATTTGTCCTGTTGGCTTCTCTAATTTTATTTTTGTGATTAATTTGACAATTATCTTGAGTTTTCTAGACATTAATCTCATCAGATTTTTTTATTCCTTTTTTTTTAATTTATTGTTCATTAGGTGAAAGTATACAGAGCAAAATAGTTTCTCATTCCACAATTTATACACAAATTGTTTTGTGACATTTGTTGCAATCCCTGGGATGTGTCAACACTCTTCCCTTCTCCATCCTGGGTTCCCCATTTCCATTCATCTACTTTTCCTGTCCCTTCCTGCCTTCTCATCTTTGCTTTTGGGCAGGTGTTGCACATTTGGTCTCATATACATAATTGAACTAAGAAACACATTCCTCTCATGTGTTATTGTTTGTTTTGTAGACATGTCTAATCTTTGACTGAAGGGTGAACTTCAGAAGTGACTTTAGTTCTGAGTTAAAAGGGTATCTGGGGGCCATAGTCTCGGGGGTTCCTCCAGTCTCTGTCAGACCAGTCAGTCTGGTCTTTTTCTTTTTGTGAATTTGAATGTGTTCTACATTTTTCTCCTGCTCTGTCCAGTACCCTCTATTGTGATCCCTGTCAGAGTAGTCCATGGTGGTAGCTGGGCACCATCTAGTTGCTCTGGGCTCAGGCTGATGGAGGCTGTGGTACTCGTGGTCCATTAGTCCTTTGGACTCATATTTCCCTTGTGTCTTTGGTTTTCTTCATTCTCCTTTGCTCGGGATTGGATGGAAATATTAGATGTATCTTAGATGGCTGCTCGCAAGCCTTTAAGACCTCAGATGCTACTCACCAAAGATGGACATAGAACATTTTATTTATCAACTATGTTATGCAGATTGACCTAGGTGTCCCCCAAGACCATGGTCCTAGCCCTCATCCCCAGTAACTTGGTGCCTCAGGGTGTTTGGACGTGTCTAGGAAGCTTCTACGACTTTGCCTTGGTGAATTCCCCCTATATTGTATACTGTCTTTCCCTTCACCAAACTTATCTACTTTCTAAGTAATTTCCCCTGCCCTCCTCCCTTCCCTTGTAACCATCAAAGATTGTTTCTTTCTGTGTGTAAACCTTTTCTTAAGGTTTTATGATAGTGGTCTCATAGGATATTTGTCCTTTTGTGATTGACTTATTTCAGTCAGCATAATGCCCTCCAGATTCATCCATGTAGTGAGATGTTTTGCAGATTCATGATTGTTATCTATTGTTTTGTAGTATTCCATCGTGTGTATGTACCATAATTTGTTTATCCATTCATCTATTGAGGGCACTTAGGTTGTTTCCATCTTTTTTGCTATTGTGAATAATGCTGCAGTGAACATGGGTGTGCATATGTCTATTTGTGTAAGGACTCTTATTTCTCTAGGATATATTCCTAGGAATGGGATTGCTGGGTCATATGGTATTTCTATTTCTAGCTTTCTAAAGAGGTGCCATATCATTTTCCATAGTGGTTGTACCATTTTACATTCCCACCAGCAGTGCATAAGAGTTCTAATCTCCCCGTAACCTCTCCAACATTTGTTATTTTCTGTTTTTTTGATTCGTGCCAGTAGTGTCAGGGTGAGATGGTATCTCATTGTAGTTTTGATTTGCATTTCTCTAATGACTAATGATCGCAAGCATTTCCTCTTGTGTCTGTTAGCTGCCTGAATGTCTTCTTTGGTGAAGTGTCTGTTTATATCCTTTGTCCATTTTTTAATTGGATTATTTGTCCTTTTGTTATTGAGATGTTGAAGTATTCTATAGATTTTAGAAATTAGACCCTTATTGGATATGTTGTAGCCAAAATTTTTTTCCCGCTCTCTAGGTTCTCTTTTTCGTCTTTTGGTGAAGTCTTTTGATTAGCATAAGTGTTTAATTTTTAGGAGCTCCCAGTTATCTAGTTTATCTTCTGGTATTTGCTCATTGTTAGTTATGGTTTATGTCCTCGTTATGCCATGTATTAGGGCCCCTAGCATTGTCCCTATTTTTTCCATCTTTATAGTTTTAAGTTTTATGTTTAGTCTTTGATCCATTTTGAGTTAGTTTTTGTGTATCGTGTGAGGTATGGGTCCTGTTTCATTTTTTTACAGATGGACATCCAGTTTTGCCAACACTATTTGTTAAAGAGACTGTCTTTTCCCCGTTTAATGGACTTTGGAACTTTGCCAAAGATCAGCTGACCCTAGGTGGATGGATTTATATCTGGGTTCTCAATTCTGTTCCATTGGTCTACGTGTCTGTCATTGTACCAGTACCAGTCTATTTTGACTACTGTGGCTGTGTAGTAGGTTCTGAGATCAGGTTGTGTGAGGCCTCCTACTTTGGTCTTCTTTTTCAATAATGCTTTACTTATCTGGGGCCTATTTCCTTTCCATATAAAATTAGTGATAATTTTTCCATCTTGTTAAAGAATGCTGTTGGTAGGTGTTTGGGGATTGCATTATACCTGAGGATCACTTTGGGTAGAACTGACATTTTCACAATATTGAGTCCTTCTGTCCATAAGCATGGTGTTGTTGTTGCTGTTAGGTGCTGTCGAGTCGGTTCCAACTCATAGCAACCCTATGTACAACAGAATGAAACACTGCCTGGTCCTACACCATCCTCACAATCCTTGCCGTGCTTGAGGCCATTGTTGCAGCCACTGTGTTGATCCATCTTGTTCTGGGTCTTCCTCTTTTTCGCTGGCCCTCTGCTTTACCAAGCATAATGTCCTTCTCCAGGGACTGACCCCTCCTGATAACATGTCCAAAGTATGTGAGATGTAGTCTTGTCATCCTTTTGTCTAAGGAGGATTCTGGCTGTGCTTCTTCCAGTACAGATTTGTTCGTTCTTTTGGCAGTCCATGGTATAGTCAATATTTTTCGCCAACACCATAATTCAAAGGCGTCAATTCTTCTTCAGGCTTTCTTACTCATTGTCCAGCTGTCACATGCATATGAAGTGATTGAAAACACCATGGCTTGGGTCAGGGGCACCTTAGTCCTCAGAGTGAAGTGCATTTATTCACTCCTCTGTTTCCAGTTACTGCTAGCAATGGTTTTTATCCCCCAAATGACCTTAGATCATTTCCAGGGACTTTTGTATATGACATAGATTGATATTATCTTATATAGTTTTCAAACAGGAAAAAATTTAAGAAAGAATTCTTTAGGGATGCTATGTAAGGGAATATAAAAAAATCAGAATAATGATTACCTTAGTGGGTTGTTCTCAGAATTAGGGTGGAGGACAAAGATACATTCAACACTGTTGGTAATTTCTAGTTCTTAATTGGTTGATGGGTTCATACGTGTTGGTTTTATCATGCTTCATAACTTACGTAAGTATAACAAATTCCTTTTTATATCTTGAAGAATTCATAATAATATACTTGTTTGATAAAATGGGTCAAAAACAAGGATTTCTATTCAACAAAAGACACATTTAACAAATAGGTGACAGACTGAAAGACGATATTTTCAATGTCAATATACGATAAGTAAATGGATAAATTTCTAGAAACACACTACCTACATAAACCAACACAAACTGAGATAGAAAATCTGAACAGTCCCATAACAAGAGAATTAATTGAAGAGGTAATTAAAAATAAAAACACCACCAACAGCAAAAAAAAGCCATGCCTGGACGGCTTCACTGGAGAATTCTACCAAATGTTCAGAGAAGAGCTCACACCAGAACTACTAGAACTATTTCAGAGCACAGAAAAGGAAAGAACACTCCCGAATTCATTTTAAGCAGCCAACATAACCCTGATACCAAAGCCAGGCAAAGACACCACACAAAAAAAGGAGATTACAGATCAATATATCTCATGAATATGGATGTAAAAGTTCTCAACAAAATTCTAGCCAATAGAATTCAGCATTGTATCAAAAAATATATATATCACAACCAAAGTAGGGTTCATACCAGGTATGAAAGGATGGTTCAACATTAGAAAATCAATCAATGTAATCCAACCTTGCTTGCTGAAAGTGAGGAGGACTTGAAGCACTTACTGATGAAGATTGAAGACCACAGCCTTCACTATGGATTGATTGCACCTCAACATAAAGAAAACAGAAATCCTCACAACTAGACCAATAAGCAACATCATGATAAACGGAGAAGTTTGAAGTTGTCAAGGATTTCATTTTACTTGGATCCATAATCAACACCCATGGAAATAGCAGTCAGGAAATCAAAAGACCCATTGCACTGGGCAAATCTGCTGCAAAAGACCTCTTTAAAGTGTTGAAAAGCAAAGATGTCACCTTGAATACTAAGGTACGCCTCACCCAAGCCATGGTATTTTCAATTGCATCATACATGTGCGAAAGCTGGACAATGAATAAGGAAAACCGAAGAAGAATTGACACCTTTGAATTGTGGTGTCGGTGAAGAATATTGAATATACCATGGACTGCCAAAAGAACGAACAAATCTGTCTTGGAAGAAGTACAACCAGAATGCTCCTTAGAAGCAAGGATCCTGAGACCAAGTCTTACATACTTTGGACATGTTGTCAGGAGGGATCAGTCCCCGGAGAAGGACATATCCAAACATCATGCTTGGCAAAGTAGAGTGTCAGTGAAAAAGAGGGAGAACCTCAATGAGATGGATTGACACAGTGGCTGCAACAATGGGCTCAAGCATAAACAACGATTGTGAGCATGGTGCAGGACTGAGCCAAGTTTCCTTCTGTTGTGTGCAGGGTCACTATGAGTCGGAACCGACTTGATGGCACCTAACAACAACAGCAACATATAGCCTCACCAAAATAATTTACTTAAGCAATTGGATATCTATTCTCAGTGATTATAACAGTTTTTCAGAGGTATAATCAAAATGTAGGTATTTTTGTGTGTGTATGTATATGTATGTGTGTGTATATATAATAAATATTTATACATACAAAATATATATACATATATAAATAAATTTATATATAAATATATATATATAAATAAATTTATATATAAATATATATATATTTCAAGAATTGAGGTTAACCTAGAGTTTAGTTTTGGTTTAAATCCTAGTTAGTTGTGTGGCTGTGGGCAAGTCATTTTACTGCTCTTGGCCTCCTTTTTGCCCTTCGCAACTTAAGGAATTTGGCTTTCGTAATCATTAATGCCATTTCCATTTGTGTAGTTTTATTTGGTAGGTTAATCTCAATTCCCATAAGTGGACTGGGATGGAAAAACATCTAAGACAGAGAGCTGTGCTTATAAAATAGTTTCCAAAAATATTTGTGGAGTTAAAATAGAAATAAATGTTGAAAATGGACGGGTCAGCTAGCCCAAGTACTATTGGAGGCTTGCAGGTAGAGCAGGCCCACTAGTATTTACTTAAATTACTGGCGTTTACATGCTCAGAATTGCCACTTACTTACCCTCTGACTTGGCCTGACCAAACATTTGTCAGGTTTCTCTCCTCCCTCAGGCCTCTGAACTTTGATTACCACAAGCTTAAGCAAATGATAAAATACAGGTATCCTACCTTAATGGCTCATTCTAAGAATAGAGAATCAGCTGACCACAGAAAGAAACATTTCCTTGTATTTATTTGACGGTTTAATGACTGACCAAGCGCTTGCAATTGCCAATTACCACTGACATGGTGTGACCAAATTTTAGTCAGGCTTTTAACCTCCCCACAGGCCCTAGAACTTTGGCTTGCCCTAAGTTTAAGGAAACGCTAAGAAGCTGAACACCCCCACCCCCCACGCCAACAGCTTATTCCAAGAATCAGCTGGCCACAGAGAGAAACATTTATTCTTGAAGTGCCCTGATTTTGTCACCTTCTCGCCTCCACCACTTACTCCTTGCCCCATGAAGTTCCTGCTAGTCCTGCTTACCCGTTCCTATGGAAGAAAAGCCTTTTTCTGTTTGATTTGGAGATGCTTGCAAATCCTGAGGTTGCATTGTTCTCCCTACTGCAATCATCTTTTTGAATAAAGTCCCTCCTTACTTAAGTACAGATTTATTTTTATTTGACACTAGGCAGGCTGATCTTACAGCCACAACTTGCCTGATTCATTACAGTTAAGCATAAGATGAATCTATCTAGATCTTTTCCTCTATTTGGTTTTTCGGTATTGTGGCCTCCATACTCTGACCTTGCTGAAACTCTGCTTTAAGTATTTTTTTTTCCCCATGAATTCAATCTACACTATATTTTCTCTTCAGTATCTCTAAAACTTTGATACTTCTGAAGCATTCTTCTCACCCCATCCTTTAACTGATATTTTTTCAGGAACTGTTTGCTCATTCTTTCCCCCTCATCTGGTTCTTATAATTTGAATATACGTATCTAGGGCTTTGTCTTAAACATTTCTTTTCTTAGCCATCATTTTTTTCAGTTACTTTCATAGCTTAAAGATGCTTAAAAATATATATTTCCTCATCTCCAACTAGTATATTTATTTTATTTTCCTATTTTTCTGAAATTTTTAACTGGCAATATAGGGAAGGAGTTAGACCCGTTTGCGGCCTAGTTGGGGTCCGTAGAACACTGAAAAGCCTAAGTGGAATTAATTGATCCTGTAAGGAAACAATGTGCCTAAAACAGGATTGACTGAGAGCCTGGAACTGAGACTCCCTCTCCCCTTGGTTTTTCCAGAAATTTCTGTAACAGCAGTATGATTTTTAGCAACAAATAAGAGGCTCTTGCTAGGCCACGCTCCTTATAAACATAGATATTATTCCTCGGTGGGCTTGTCCTACCCCTCATTTTATCTGGGCTTCCACAGCCTTGGCTTCACCATTCTCCTGCATTGTCTATTAAACTGTAAGTTCAGTGACCAACTGGGCACTAAAGTAAGCCTTTTTTTATTCAATTCTGCTAAATCTAATAATTATTTTTTAAACTGAGAGGGAGAAATATTGCAGAGAAATTGTGAAAGCACACGTGAAAAATGTGACCGAAAATAATATGGAAGAGAAGTTGAGTAAAAATAGAGTGTGAGAAAATACAGAATGTGAGTTAATAGAGGAATACAATACAAGGAATGAAAAATAAAGTATAATCTGAGAGACTATGAGAAAGTAAGATTGAGTAGAAACAGTGAGACTGAGAAAATAGAAATGTATAAATATAAGGGAAAACAGAATATATGAAAATGAAAGAATATGAGAGAAAATTTAATGAGGAAAGGATGAGGGACACTAAAATGTGAGAGAAATGTAAAGAACGTGTGAAAATGTGAGATTAAACATGAGAATAATATAAAGTATAAGTACATTTACGAGGGGGTGGGAAAGGGGAATAAAAGGCAGGTAATCGGTAAAGCAGACTGAAAAAATAAACTAAGAACCTTTGCTAATGAGAAAATGACATAAAAGCAGGAACAAGAATGAAAAACTAGAATGAGAGAGAAATGAGACAAAAATGAAAAGATGAGAAATGTGAGGAAATGAGATGAGAAAGGGAATGAGAAAACAGACCAATGAGAACATTTTTTGGAGTTTGCCGAAAACGTGCACAGATGAACCACATGCGAGAACGGGATGGCTGATGCGCCCGTTTGAGGAGCTTGTGCTGGTGCAGCGAGGGCAATGCGCATGCGTCTCCTGATGGCTGTTGCTCACCTAGGGAACAGCCACGCAGGGGAGGGCAGGGCGAGGTCTGGCTTGTTGGAAGGTCTGGATGAGGTGAAGGGCGGAGCAGGGTGAGGTCAGGGATGGGGCTGGGTGAGGTCGAGGTCAGGGGTAGGATGAGGTGTGGGGGTGGGGCAGGGCA
>NW_004444015.1:4228514-4256436 GCF_000243295.1 Trichechus manatus latirostris
GGGGCAAGGTGAGGTGTGGGCGGGGCACAGTGAGGTCTGGATGAGGTGGTGGGGCAGGGCCAGGTGGGGACGAGGTAGGAAGGCTGGGCAGGTTCCTGGCAGGGAGGCCACAGGGCAGGCTGGCCTTGAAAGTGGGCCAGCTAGGATGCTGTAGAGGCTCCAGAGGGGCACACGGGCTGGGGCCGGGTGAAGCAGGGCTGGACTGGGCAGAGCAGTGCAGGACGACGTTTATAGCTGCTGGGATGTTAGCTGCAGGTTTCTAGTCTTTAAGGTTCCAATTTATTTGTTAAAATTTGTCTAATGTGTAGAGTCTTGCGATTTGTGCCTTCATTGTCCATATATTCTTTACCTTTACGCTGAAGTTGGATTTTGTTTGCTATATTTTAGCTAAGTGACCCCAATCACTTGCTGTACTGAAATAGAAAGTGCTGTTGTGACACAGAATTGCTTTGGACAACCCGGGTCTCCTGTCACCAGGTGAGGGCCTTTCCCTCCAGAGCTTAAGGGTTCAGGAAACTCAAAATTCTTTGCTTGTTGCCCTATGGTGTGTACTGTTTTATTGTTTGGCCAAGTCTTTGTTTGCCATTGCTTTGAAAAATAACTTTTTTGTTTGTTTTACAAGTTGTCAATAGATTATTATTGAAAATTTGGAAACTACAGAAAAATTGACGTTATAAGTTGGAATCGACTCGATGGCAATGAGTAGGGTAGGTATAACCCACCACCAAACAAATATCTCAGTGGTCATTTATATACATCCTGTTTTAATGATGAACAGTAATGCGTTCGGGAGGGGGATGGAGCTGGTGTCATTGCTGCACTAAATTAAACAGGTGATTTGGGATCTTGAGCTAAGGATAAATCTTCTAGGAAATGTCAGTAATCTTGTGATTTTTTTTGAAATGTGAAACAGCTTATTAAAATTTCATATAAGCCACTTTTCAAAGAACATTACATATTCTGTTTTCAAAGCCTTATACAGGATGATGAATGAAAGTGAATCAGTAGGTTTCAGAAATCATGTGAACAGGTGGACCAAAAAGAGTTTTTTTTGTTTGTTTGTTTCATTTTGTTTTTTTCCTAAGTGAATGTGTACTCATAGTACCATCCAAACTAGGAATTTAAAGGTGGAAAGATGCCTTGGGATAATACCATGCAGATTTTTCTCCATGGAAATTTCCCGATTCTTTTATAGAGAAAAAATGTTTCCTTGATGGAGAATGTATATTTTTCCTTGCAAAAACATACAAAATTCAATGTGTAGTATTGCTATCTATCAAGAACCTTTATGTCTAGCCAGTGAGCTGTTAAACCTACTCCTCACTTATCAACTCTCTTGTTATCCAACATTTTACATTTACAAAATAGTAAAAAATCTACTACTTGACTATTTTGTGCATTGATGACTTACATCTGGCAGTAATGAACACCGAGGTGCAAGGTGAGAATAACGCTGGTTGTGAGGGGTAAGCTTATGTGTAAACTTGGCTGGGCCATGATTCTCAGTGGTTTGGCAGGTATGTAATGATGTAATTCAGCCATTATGTAATGATGTTGTCATCCTCCATTTTGTGATCTGATGTGATCATTCTCCAATCTCGCATGACACTGATTGTTGCATCACGACCTGGTCTTTGGAACCTAACCATGTCGATAAGTGAGGAGTGGGTGTATTTAGCATTGCTTAGAGACTTGGGCCTAGGAGTTTACTTAAAAAAAAAAAAAAAACTCATTACCGTCGAGTCGATTCCAACTCATAGAGACCCTATAGGACGAAATAGAACTGCCCCATAGGGTTTCCAAGGAGCGCCTGGTGGATTCGAACTGCTGACGTTTTGGTTAGCAGCCGAGCTCTTAACCACTGCACCACCACAGCTCCAGTAGTTTACTTAGAAAGTTAAATTCCTTTTTTTTTAACCAGTTGCTTGTTTCTCCCAAATAACCCCCCCCCCTTTTTTTTTTCCTATTAAACATTTTAGAAAGTCCTTGTCTTAGGACATGGTGTGTTTTTAAAAGGAGTCAGGTATGCTCTTGGGAATGTTCTTTTAAAAGATTTAAGCATGTTTCACATGGAAAAATTTCAGTATCTTTGACTACTGTAAGAAATGTATATATGAAATTCAAGCAAATGGCTATCCTCTGAATATCTTATGAATAATTATTTTAATGTGATAAGTCCTAACTTGGTTGTAAATTTCTAAATTACTACATTTCGTAAGCTATTTTTCTGCATTTCAGCTCATTGTGATTTAACCCCTAGATCTATATTTATTTGTCTGTTGTTTCCTGTTTATTTCATTTTATAAACTTTAAACTGGTGTCTTCTCTGAAAGCATGTTTGAATCAATATTTCCATAAATTAATAGTAGGGGTTTTACGAACTACATAATGCAAACAGAGCAAATTACCCTTCAAATTGGATAATTCTAAGAATTTTTTCAAAGACGTTTCCGTTGTAAACGCAAGGAGCTAATGTGGCAATTAGAATTGAGCTATATAAATGCGTGCTCCAATTGTGAACCCTAGAAAGGTGACAGTATAATGAGATTTGACAGCGTGTAGAAAGATGAAAACTCATTAACAAGCCAGGATCAGCATTTAAAAAAATTGATTAGTATTTTTGTATTATGTACGAAGATCACTTAGTATTTCAGGACCAGAGCAGCAGTTGTGTGGCATTTAAATCTATTCTGAATTAAAAATGATCAGTTTAAAAAAATTATAGAAAATTCTTATGCAAATGAAATGTAATCAAGCCATGCTTCAGACTCATTATGCATGATTGATATGCACCGTAACTTGCTTACTAATTCAAGGAGCAGAGGAATTCCAATGATCATATTGTTTCTGCAGCGCTGTGCCACACTGCTGGAAGTGATATTAAATTGATTATGATAAACAGTGTAAACCAACAAGATGAGTCCTTATCCAACTTGACATTTATTTTATATGAAATGATGAGGATTTCTTACTATCTTGAAAATCTTAGCTTCCTCATAAATGTTGAAATTTTTTTGAGGTTCTGAAAGATATGGAAATCAAGAGACAGAGAGAGAATGTAGATAAGAGAGGACACTGCTTTGTAATGCCTTTGGCAGAAGACACTGGCTTGTTCACTCATGTGTTTATTTGTGATCTGTAATTAGATATTTCCCTAATGTGTTTCTTTAGTAAGTTCATGTCTAGTTGTGAGAATACTTTGTAATAAAATTGCAAATTAGGTTAACCTTGGAAAATTATGAAGCCAGCATGCTCAGATTCTCACAGCTTCCAGAGTTTCAAAACTTAAGTATGCCACAACGTGCAAAATACATTTTGATCTATTTCTGCAATTCTTGGTGTAAGTAAGATTATAACACTGATTGATTAGGATAAAAGCCAAAGTTGCTATATCAAAAGTGTTTCTTATTTTGTTAAGCTGTAGAAGGCAGATTTTTAAGTTGCTCTTTTTGATGCTGCTTGCAAACTGGACTAAGCG
Source organism: Trichechus manatus latirostris (assembly GCF_000243295.1). Taxonomy (NCBI): domain Eukaryota; kingdom Metazoa; phylum Chordata; class Mammalia; order Sirenia; family Trichechidae; genus Trichechus; species Trichechus manatus. The sequence goes on from NW_004444015.1 coordinate 4,231,993, forward strand.
TAGAAGACTATTAAACCAACATGGTACACTTTCTCACAACTTTCAGAGTTTTAAAAATCATTAAGTATACCTCAGTGTGCAAAACCCATACTAATCTGCTTCTGTAATTCTTAGTCTAATTTTAGAATTTTGAGAACACCGGTTGGTTCAAGATAAATGCCGAAGTTGATATCAAAAGTATTTTTTTTCTTTCTTATTTTTTAACGTTTATGCAATGGATTTTAAGATGTCTTTTTTATACTGATAGTATGTGATTTCTGGTTTTAAATGCTTTTGTTGTTGGTAGAGGTTTTTAGTGGTATTTTAAATAATGTTTATTTTTTTGATGTTAATAGTAATATATTGTCATAGCAGAAAGTTTGGAAACAGAAAAAATATGAAGCAAGGAAAACTCATACAAATCATATGCAATCCTATAATTCACAGTTAACCACGGTTAGCATTTTGTTGTATGTCTTTTCAGTCTTTCCACTATGAGGGTTCTCTGATGTTCATTAAAATCCAGAGGAAACATTTTAATGGCTGAACATTATGAAACTTTAACAGAGTTTTGGAACCTCAATGGAAAACTAATAACGTCCTAATTTTGATTTGAAAATTTTTGCATTGCCCTTACTAAAATTCTTTGCTTCTGTATTCTGTTGGTTGGCAGTGAGTTCTTCAGGAGGGAAAGAACATTGTTCTTTTTCTGTGCTGGGGATTGTTAGAAATGTGAGAAGTCACGGGAGTTTAGTATAGGGATGGGAAAGTCTAGAGCAGGGTTTTTCAAACTCAGCGGTATTCACATTTTGCTTCAGATGATTCTTTGTTGCCGGGGGCGGGGGCGGGGGGGAGGACTACACTCTGCATTGTCGGAGTTTAGCAGCATCCTTAGCCTTGACCATGTAGATGTCAGTAGCCATCACCCAGGTTGCAACAGCGAAAAATGTCTCCAGAGATTGCCAAATGTTCCCTGGAGTTGGGAGGTGAAAACGTTTAGGGTGACAAACACTGGGATAGATGGAGAATACTCATGGGAATGAAGAAGGGGAATTACAGAATAGAGAGAGAGTGGAGGAGGAGGAAGAGGAGTCCCTGGGTGATGCAAAGGGTTAATGATCTCAGCTGCTAACCAAAAGGTTGGAGGTTTGAGTCCACCTAGAGGCTCTTAGGAAGAAAGTCCTGGTGATCTACTTCTAAAAAATCAGCCATTGAAAACCCCTTGGAGCACAGTTCTTCTCTGATGGGGGTCATTATGAGTTCTACTCTGATAAACACAGGGTTACCCTGGGTCAGAATTGACTCCCTGGCAACTGTTTTATTTTTTACAGGAGGAGGGAGATTGCAAGAAGGAAGGAGAGAGTGCAGGAGAGAACTTACAAGGGTCAGGAACTACGGTGAAAGAGTAGGGTGGGCCTGCTGTAAAACTGATTGAATGGAGTGTGGGACTTATGATGAGCTAGAGACCACATGCCCCAGCTAAGGGGCCATTGCTCTGCTGCTCCATCCAGTTGCTCCTGTGTGGAAAGGCCGGCTCAGGGTACCAGACCTCCTCTTTTTCTAGAGAGATCTCTTTTGATTTAAAAATCAGTATATTTCCGTGAAATCTTTAGATTTTTAAATTATCTTTACAAGCATTTATTGATGGCCGACTAGGTGCTAAACAGTGTTCTCAGCCACGTGGGTAACGAACAGGCAAGTCCATACCTTCATTGAGCCTCAGTTGAAATGAGAGGAGACAGATAAGTGTATGCCAAAAACCAAAAAACCAAACCCATTGCCAGGTGATGATAAATGCTATGAATAAATATAAAGCCAATTAAGAGGGTTCTAGTCAATATGGGATGGTCAAGGGAAGCCTCTCAGAGATAAGGTAACCTTTGAGCTGGAACCTGAGGAGAGTGAGAGGTTGAGTTGTGTGGGATGGAAGCCTAGGAATATTCCAGGCAGAGGGAACAATAAGTGCAAAGATCCTGTGGCAGGAGCAGCTTAGGAATATCATGAAGGCCACTGTGGCTAAGGGCAGTAAGTAAGAAGGAGTGTGATGTGGTAAAAGATGAGGTCACGTGGGTCAGGAAGACCTTTGTGGGCCATGATGCCTCTTTTGCCAGTTAGAGGGTTTTGAGCAGAGGAGTGACACTGTGATATACCCTGGTTTTCAAATGCAGAATATCAGAATCATCCAGAGTATTGCCAAAATGCAGATTCCTTGGTCTCACCCCAGACCTATGAAAACAGATGCTCTGGGATGGAGCCTGAGAATTTACATTATTCAGTAAAGTTTGTCAAGTAATTTTGATGCAGATGCTTGAGGAACACACTTTGAGAAACTGATTTAGTGGGATCTCTCTGACCATTTTGTAGGGAAGTCAGTAGGGACAAAGACAGGAGCATGGAGACCGGTTAGGGGGTTATTGCACTATCTTTGGCCAGAAATGATAGTGGCCTGGATCAGAGTGGTTATGGATGTGCTTATCCTCGATGTTATACTTGTTTTTTTCTTGTCTCTGCTTCTCTAAAATGTGCAGCATAAAGACATTCGCAGACTTGAAGGATTAGAAATGTGCATAAAATATTTGAAAATATAGATTGAGATTATGGTTAACTCCAATAAAACACATGATCTATAGATTAATTCACACCTCCCTCCAGTCTGACATTGGCCTCTGATACAGGGAGCTCATACTCCATTTTCAAACACAAGTTACATTGATACATCCATCTTCCTACCCACAACCTAAGAAGGCACCATCTTGAAAGATATAACCATTTCAAATATGAACTATTTTTTTTCCTCATGAGTATACATGTAGACAACTTCTAATTCGATTGGAGTCTATAGGTGAGTGTTCAGTGTAATGACTGGATAGGCAAGGAAGGATTTCTTCATCACTTTATCACATATTGCACTTACTACTAAGTCATAACTTGTTAATCTGGTAGAACGGTTTTCACTTTATAGAGTGTTTTTATCGATAATTGTATTAATTATTTTCACAAACCCTGTCTAGGTATTAAAAATTCCATCTTACAGGCATGTAAACTGGACTTCAGCAAAGTTAAGTGACTTGTATAAGGTCTAACATCTCAGATGTGGTAGAACCAACAGTATTTCCGATCCCGTTACACAGTGCTGCACTGTGTGTATGTATGTGTATGTGTGTGAGAGAGAGTGAGTGAATATATTTTGTTCTGTAGCTGAACAGCAGTTAGAGGTTATCCTTTTTATTTTTTCTCTCACAAGTACCCAAGTACATTTAGAATAGAGCATTCTTTATCTTTAAAATAGTATTATCTGTTAGTTAAGAAATACCAAACTGGGGAGAGGAGTAATTAGTGATTACCTGTGTACCCATTACCCAGCTGAAGAAATAAAACATTACTATATAGTTAAAATGGAGTCCCTGGGTGGTGCAAACATTTAACACACTCAGCTGCTAATTGAAAGGTTGGAGGTTCACATCCACCTAGCAGCACCTCAGAAGAAAGGCGTGGCAATCTAATTCTGAAAAATAAGCCATTGAAAACCCTGTGGAGCACAGATCTACTCTAATACACATGGGGTTGCCATGAGTTAGAGTTGACTCGACAGCAACTGTTTTTTTTTTTAATTAATTTTTGTTATACTTTAGATGAAGGTTTACAGAGCAAATTAGTTTCTCATTAAACAGTTAATTACACATACTGTTTTGTAACATTGGTTGCCAACCCCATGACATGCCAGCACTCTCCCCTTCTCAACCTTGGGTTCCCCGTTACCAGCTTTTCTGTCCCCTCCTGCTTTCTTGTCCTCGACCCTGGGCTGGTGTGCTCATTTAGTTTTGATTTGTTTTATGGGCCTGTCTAATCTTTGGCTGAAGGGTGAACCTCGGGAGTGATTTCATTACTGAGCTAAAAGGCTGTCTGGGGGCCATACTCTTGGGGCTTCTCCAGTCTCTGTCAGGGCAGTACGTCTGGTCTTTTTTTGTGAGTTAGAATTTTGTTCTACATCCTTCTCCAGCTCTGTCTGGGACTCTCTATTATGATCCCTGTCAGAGCAGTCAGTGGTGGTAGCTGGGCACCATCTAGTTGTACTGGACTCAGACTGGTGGAGGCTGTGGTAGTTGTGGTCCATTCATCCTCTGGACTAATCTTTCCCTTGTGTCTTTGGTTTTCTTCATTCTCCCTTGCCCCAGGTAGTGTGGGACCAGTGGAGTATCTTAGATGGCCGCTCACTAAGCTTTTAAGACCCCAGACACTACTCGCCAAAGTAAATGTAGAACATTTTCTTTGTAAACTGTGTTATGCCAGTTGAGCTAGATGTCCCCCGAGACCATGATCCTTACTGTCCCCAGCCCAGTAATTTGTTCCCCTAAGGGAGTTTGGTGTGTCTATGGAGCTTCCATGACCTTTCCTTGTACAAGCTGTGCCGGCTTCCCCAGTATCGTGCACTGTCTTACCCTTCACCAAAGTGACCACTTATCTATTGTCTGTTTAGTGTTTTTTCCTCTCCACCCTTCCCTTGGTTTGATTTTATACAGTTAAAGCCTTTTGCGTGCTCTCCCTGGTGCCAAATCTTCCTCTACTCTTGGAGGTTATACTGCATTTTTAGGGCGCACAGATTTTTAAATGAACATTCTTGTGAATATATTAATTTAGTTTACATCTAAGAATAATTACATATATAGACATGCATGCGTATATACTTATATATACAGAAATATGTATATATATATGCATGTTTATTTGATGTTTCAGAAATCTATTTATTCCAGTTTAGGTTAACATTAATAAAACACATTGCATTCCTATAGTAGTTTACACTTACAAAGCACTTTGAAATATTTCATCACATTTCACCTTTATTAATTACCATTTGTGCCTTAGTCCTCTGGACCTACAAAGACTCCAAAATTCTAATAGATAGGCATGTGTGAGCCTGGTTAGTCCCCAAGTTAATTGCTTTAGATACTGCCATGCCCTAACCACTGTGCATCTGTTGGTGAATAATGCTTGCACATTCTCCTTTCTGAATAGGCTTTAATGTGAAGCAATGGGGTATTATCCTGCTTTTGAATTGTAATCAAATGCACCATCTATATGCATAAATACATTTTAAATTCATGGCCCATTATTTGATATAAAAAGATGATATATATTTGACCTAGAGCAACACCTGCAAGTTTCTTGGAAATTCTTGACATTGTTTATTGAGTTCTCATAAATCAGATTTTCTCCTACAGTTCTTTCCTATTTCTGGTTAGATAGAGCTGGACGAAATGTTCCCTCTGCTTCATTCCTTAGCTTTTCCAGAGCCACATTTTGCTCTGGAAAGGGGAAAGAAAAGTCAACTGATTTTCTTCCTCGGCCTCAGAATGGGTGCAATAATATTCTATAATGTATTTTAGGCCATTACCCTCATCTTCCAAAGCAATTTATCACCTTTAACCTGATTTTTTCCTACGGCTAAATCATCATTTTTACATTAGGGACACCACAGCTGCTGGGGGATTGTAGCCAGGACTGGAGAAGAGGTGAACTGGGTAAAGTTTACCCTTCATCAGCCTGTATAAGCTGAGTAATGTAAAGGAATGAATGAGTTGTAGCCCCAGGCTAGCACAGGGAGGGAGGTGATCCTACCTTATTGTTTATTAGCAGAATCCTGTGGATCTCAATAAAGAATTCATGCTTTGAGAATGTGGGCGGTAATGCCAGGTCCTGCATAAAGGCATGCGGATAATCTCTTTTTGTTGCCTGGATTTTTTACATTATTGAATGTAATACTTACATGGTAATTTTTTTTAAAGAAGTGATTATATCCATGAACCTCAAAGAGATAGGAACTCACCATTTCTGCCCTTACAAAATCTGAAGTTCTTTCATTTGGACTAAATTAACTCTCTAAGGCTATGGGGACTATGACAGCGATGATTTGTGCAATATTTAACATGCTGCTTCAAAAGATGGTGTTTAATGTTCAATGGATTACCAAAGTTCCAAAGTAACTAGAAGGCTCTCTGGAATCCCTTGTTTTGGTGCAAATAGTTAAGTGCTCAGCTACTAACCAAAAGGTTAGCAGTTCAAATCCATCCAAAGGCAGCTTGGAAGAAAGGCCTGGTGATCTACTTCCAAAAAATCAGCCACTGAAAACCCTATGGAACACAGTTTTTCTCTGACACACATGGGACTGCCATGAGCGGGAATCGACTCGATAGCAACTAGTGGAAGGCTTTATGAGAGGAAGCAAGGGGGAAGCAGTATTTCAGACTAAAGTCTGCTATGGCTTAAATACTTCCAAGCTTGTAGGCCATGAACTTGCATAGCAAATTATTTGTCGAATTTCACTTTGAGCTTTCTACTCCACATTGTATATTGGATTTAAAGCTAGTTGACATATTAAATGATATCTCATTAGTAACTTCCCAAAGAGAATAAAGGGTAACCTTACTGCACAATACCAGACAAGGAAAACATATTAAGGAAAAATTATAAATGAAACCAGATGTCACATCCTGCTTAAGAAAATGCAGTTTTCTCCCCTGTGATAGAGTGTGCTAATGTGAAATTATTTTGGCATCATAACGTAACAAAATACTTGACAATATAGCTGTGTAATCATTCTGCATGAAATTGGGCTTGGTTAAATCTAGACTGACATAACATAACCCGTTGCCATCGAGTTGATGTCGACTCATAGCGACCCTATGCATAGGGGCTGGTATAAATTGTAGTTTGGCCGACTGCTTAGCATTGACAGTGAAAGTAAACGTAATTCCTGAAAACAAGGGACAGTTTATGAAATAGACATTTTCTGCTTAGGAAAAAAAAAGCTTCATGAAATTCAAGAGGGTTTTGTTTTTAAAACATTACTTACTAATTGTACTAAAGCATAAAAATAACTCTTAAGGTTTTCTCTCAGTCTGCTCCATACTGTTGCATATACAATATTTAATTAGATGATTCATTAAATTTATGAATGTTTTCAACCAGTGTTGAATATAATTTACTAAATTTTAATTTTAAATGACAGTGTAATAACCTCTTTTGGAGTCACCTTGCTTAGGCTGGCTGTGACTACAGACATTTATGTATTTTGCCAATGCAACCAGAGGTGCACTCAAACATGGAACAATTGAACATCTTTTCTTTCCTCTACTCTCCTTCTGCCTTCAGCCCAGGTATAACTTACCGACTTATCTTTTCTTTGGCACTCTGCCTGGTGATCTACACATAGGAGGTAGTCAACAAATGTTAAGTGATAAGAATTTTCCTGTCTGAGTAGCCAGTGTAGTCAAATGGAAACATCACAGGATTTGAAAAAGTCAGGCATTCCAGCTTTGTCTATAAGTAGCTGTGCAATCTTGGGCCATCCCTTGACCTCTCTGGGCTTCAGTTTCCTTATGTGACATCTGAACGAATTAGACTCAATGGTTTCTAAAGCCCAGCCCAGGATTAACCTTCTGTAGTTTGATGACTCCTTCTCTTCTCACTCTGCCTACTTACTTCAGTTCCATCTTCACCTCCACTGGAGATGCTACTGTCTAACTTAGCTGAATGTCATACAGCTGAATATTTGTTGTGCTTCTCATTTTGCAGACTCATCAATACCTTCTGCACTGACATTTGGAGAAATCAAACAACCTTTTCTTGTAAGCTGAGAACATTGCCACATTTTTGAAATCTGGGTCATGAAGCTAAACACTCTTTTAGTGGGTCATTGCCCTGGCCTTCCTGCCCTCAAATTTCTCCCATAAACATTTCCTAGCTGCTTCCGTTTAGTGCTTTGATGGAGAATCAGGAGGAGGACTAGATGCCAGATCTCCATCTGCCACCTAATCACCTAGGACCATCCACTTCCCACATTGCATCTTAGTTTCCCCAACTGTGATTTGGGTGCTTTATTTGATTATATCTAAATTAAATTCTGATTCCATGAGTCTTTGTTTGGGCAAAGAAAGGCAAAGGGACCTTCAATGAGAACTTACTGTGTGCTAATATGGTAGCTATGTTACATAGACTTTGGAAGCGAGGAAATCAAGGGTTATAGAGGTTAAAAAGCTTGCCTAATCATTAATAAGCTAACAAAGCTACAAATGTTAGAGCCAGGATTTAAACCTGTGTCTATCTGATTCCACGAGCTATACTGGCTGGCAAAGTAATTTTCATCTGTTTTATTTTATATGGTAGGTGATGGGGTACAAGTTTTTGAGCAAGGGTTGACGTGATAAAAGGTCAGCATGATGGTTTTCCTTGAGGATAGGCTGTTTGTTGTTGTTAGGTGCCGTCAAGTTGGTTCCGACTCATAGCAACCCCATGTACAACAGACCAAAACACTGCCCAGTCTAGCACCATCCTCACAATCTTTATGCTTGAGCCCATTGTTGCAGCCACTGTGTCAATCCATCTCGTTGAGGGTTTTCCTCTTTTTCACTGACCCTCTACTTTACCAAGCATGATGTCCTTCTCCAGGGACTTATTCCTCCTGATAACATGTCCAAAGTACTTCAGATGTAGTCTTGCCATACTTGCCTCTAAGGAGCATTCTGGTTGTACTTCTTCCAAGATAGATTTGCTAGTTCTTTTGGCAGTCCGTGGTATATTCAGTACTCTTCGCCAACACCGCAATTCAAAGGCATTAATCCTTCTTCGGTCTTCTTTATCCATTGTCCATCTTTCACATGCATATGAGGCCACTGAAAATACCATGACTTGAGTGAGTCACACCTTAGTCTTCAAGGTGACACTTTTGTTTTTTAACACTTTAAAGAAGTCTTTTGCAGCAGATTTGCCCAATGCAATGTGTCTTTTGATTTCTTGACTGCTGCTTCCATGGGCGTTGATTGTGGATCCAAGTAAAATGAAATCCTTGACAACATCAATCTTTTCTCCATTTATCATGATGTTGTTTATTGGTCCAGTTGTGAGGATTTTTGTTTTCTTTATGTTGAGGTGTAATCCATACTGAAGTCTTTGATCTTCATCAGTAAGTACTTCAAGTCCTCTGCACTTTAAGCGAGCAAGATTGTGTCATCTGCATAACACAGGTTGTTAATGAGTCTTCCTCCAGTGCTGATGCTGTGTTCTTCATCTAGTCCAGTTTCTCAGATTATTTACTCAGGATACAGATTGAATAAGTATGGTAAAAGGATACAACCCTGACGCACACCTTTCCTGACTTTAAACCACGCAATATCCCCTTGTTCTGTCTGAACAACTGCCTCTTGATCTATGTACGGGTTCCTTATGAGCACAATTAAGTGTTCTGGAATTCTGGCCAACTGACTGAGGATAGGAGCCATATCTAATTCATCCCTTTACCTTCAACACCTAGAACAGTATTTAGTGAATGGTAGATATACAATTAATGTTTATTAAATGAGTGAGTGAGTGAATGAATGATGGTGACCAATAGGGTATGAAATCAGAGAAAAGAGAAATGCTAGTGAGAAGGCTTCTGTGAAAACCGGAACATGATGTAATAAGACTTTGAACTAGAATGATAGCAGTGGGAAAGGATGCATGCAAAGGACATTAAAGAGGAAAAGTTGACTGGACCTGGAAGTAAACCAGATGTGGGCAAGATATGATGATCCCAGGGCTTTTGTTACCTCTTCAATTTCTTCTTTTGTTAGAGTCTATTCAGATTTTCTACTTCAGTTTGAGTAAGTTTAAGTATGTAGTATGTTTCTAGAAATTTGTCCATTTCCTCTAGGTTTTCAAGTTTGTTGGAGTACGGTTTTTCATAGTATTCTGTTATGATCCTTTTTATTTCAGTTGATTGTCTTGTAATGTCACCCATCTCATTTCTTATTTGGATTTTTGCAACTTCTCTTGCTTTTCTTTTGTCGGTTTGGCCAGTGGTTTGTTGATCTTATTGAACCTTTTAAAGAACCAACTTCTAGTCTTGTTGATTCTTTCAGTTGTTTTTCTGTTCTGTTTCATTTACTTCTTCTCTAATCTTAGTTATAACCTTTTTTTCTGGTAACTGTGGGCTTCTTTTGCTGCTCTTTTTCTGTTTGCTTGAGTTGTAAGGTTAATGCTTTGATTTTGGCCCTTTCTTCTTTTTTGATGTGTGCATTTATTGCTATAAATTGACCTCTGATCACTGCTTTTGCTATGTCCCAAAGGTCCTAGTAGGATGTGTTTTCATTCTCTTTTGATTATTAAGAATTTTTTTATTTTTTCTATTACCCAGTGGTTTTTAAGCAAGGAGTTGGTTTCCATGTATTTGATTCTTTTTCCTTGCTCTTCATGTTATACATTTCTAAATTTATAGTGTTGTGATCTGAGAAGATGCTTTGTATTATTTCTATGCTTTTGAATTTACTGAGGCTTGCTTTCTGGCCTAACATGTGGTCTGTTCTTGAAAATGATCCATGTGCACTGGAGAATAAGGTGTACTTTGCTGCTGTTGGGTGAAATTCTGCATATGTGTATGAGATCAATTTTGTTGATTGTGGTATTTAGATCTTCTGTATCTATGTTGAATTTCTTTCTAGTTGTTCTGTGCTTCACTGAAGGTGGTGTGTTGAAATCTCCTTACTATTATTGTGGAATTGTCTATTTCTCTTTTCAGTGCTGTTAGGGTTTGTTTTATGTATTTTGGAGCTCTGTCACTGGGTGCGTAAATATTTATTATGATTATGTCCACTTGATGGATTGACCTTTTAATCATTATATAATGTCCTTCCTTGTCTTTTATGGTGGATTTTGCCTTAAAGTCTATTTTAACAGAGATTAATATTGCCAGTCCTGCTCTTTTTTGGTTCTTGTTTCCTTGATAATTTTTTTCCATCCTTAGAGTTTTAGTTTATTTATAACTTTGTGTCTAAGCTGTGTCTCTTGTAGACAGCATACTGATGGGTTATGTTTTTTTTATCCATTCTGTCACTCTGTGTCTCTTTATTGGTGCATTTAAACCATTTACATTCAGTGTGGCTATCAATAGGTATGAGTTTACTGTTGTCATTTTGCTATGTTTTGTGTGTGTTTGTGTTTGACGGTTTCTTTGTTCCTCTTAATTTTCTGTGCTGAGTTCTTTTAGTTTGTGGATTTTCTTTCATTTCCTTTATTGTTGTTGATTTTATGTGTACTTAGTCTTTATGATTTTCTTTTTATTTTTATATGTAGGTTTGTTATCTTTCTTTGTGGTTACCCTGAAATTTACCTTTATTTTCCTAAGTTTAAAGCAGTTGCTTATTTTTTGATATTGCCTTGGCTTCCTCTCCATATGGAAGTTCTGTAACTAGACCATCTAGTCCCTTTTTTTATTTTGAAGTCATTGTCATTTACTGATTGACCTCTCTGGTTCCCTGTTTTCAGTCTTGTTGCTTTGTTTTATTTTGAGAATTCTTTATCTGGGTTGGTATCTAGCTGGTGTTGTCATGTGTCCTAATCTCAGGTTGTTGTCTGATGTTGTTGATTCTGTATCCAAAGGACTCCCTTTAATATTTCTTGTAAGGTTGGTCTGGTTTTTACAAATTCCGTTTATTTTTGTTATCTGGAAATGTCCTAATTTCACCATTATATTTGAGAAACCATTTTGTTGGATATATAATTCTTGGTTGGTAATTTTTTTTTTCTTTCAGGGTTTTATATATGTCATCCCATTGTCTTCTTGCCTGCATGGTTTCTGCTGAGAAATCAGAGCTTAGTCTCATTGATTCCCCTTTTAAGTGACATCTTGTTTATCCTGAGCTGCTCTCAGGATTCTTCCGTTGTCTTTGGTTTTGGAAAATTTGATTATAATGTACCTTGGTGACTTTGTTTTGGGGTTTATCCTGTATGGGGTTTGTTGAACTTCTTAGATATCTTGTCATCTTTCATAATATTAGGGAAGTTTTCTGCCAGCAAATCTTCAACAATTCTCTGCGGGTTTTTCTTTTTTTTTGCTTCCTCCTGTTCTGGAATTCTGATCACACATAAATTATTCCTCTTTATAGTGTCCCACATAATTCTTAGGCTTTCTTCATTTTTATTCATTCTTTTTTCTGATTGTTCCTCAAGGAAATTAGTGTCAAAGGATTTATCCTCTGCTTCTCTGATTCTGACCTCCATTGATTCAATTCTGCTCCTGTGTCCTTCCGTTAAGTTATCTATTTCTAAAATTTTATTGTTAATCTTCTGGATTTCTAGTTGCTGTTTTTGTACGGTTTTTAATTGTCTATGTATCTTGTCATTTGTTTCTTGTATTGTTTTCCTGAATTCTTCTGGCACTTTGTCTGTGCTTTCCTTGATTTTTGTCTGTATTTTCCTGATTTTTATCTGTGTTTTCCTTGATCTGTTCTTAATGACTTGGAGAACTCCGTATATAAAGTTTTTTGAATTCCTTATCAGGTAGTTCCATTACCATTTCTTCCTCAGGAGGGTTTTCTGGTTCTTTATTTTAGTCACTTGATGGAGTCATCTTGTCCTGCTTTGGTATGTGATTTGATACTGTCTTTTGTTTTCAAGGCGTTAAGATGTTATTATATTTGTTTATTAATTATAAGTTTGTTTGCTGTATCCTGATTTTTTGTTTTGTTTTGTTTTAATGGTAGGTGGGGATGCATGCTGCTCTTGTCTCTAGTCTGATTGCACTAGAGAACTCATCACCTGTCTCCGGGTGGGTGGGGCAGTGGCTAAGTGTGTAGGCATGGGTCTTTGTTCGCTGGTCTTGCGAGGCGGCTTAGGGCAGGTTGGGCAGGCCTTGGCTGCTGTCTGTCATCATTCCAGAGGTGCAGGAGCAGGCAGTGGCACTGGTCAAACAGGTGGGGCAGTAGGTGTGGTGGGTGTGGCGTGCAAGTGGCTGTGCTGTTGCTGCCTCCATCCATGTTGGGGGAAGGAGGGGTTGAGTGACAGGCTGGCACATGGGCATGGTCACGCTGGCAGTGCCTCTTACTGGGACAGGTAAGGGGGTGAGTGATGGGCAGGCACGCACATGCAGTCATGCTGGCACTGCCTCTTGTTGGACCTCAGTGCTTTTGAACCTTAGTGGTTGTCATGATGGTTTGATACCATTCTCAGAAATATGGTGGTCACGTTATAGCCAGGCATTTATTACCAAGTGCATCAGAGGTCTGCAAACAATACAAAACAAATGGAATGCATTACCACCTGGATGAATTGTAAAGCTGAATCTGTTATTTGTGTTTGACCCACAAAAGGACCAAAATAACGTGAAAAGGAGGTGACGAAGAAAACAAAAGGTATAGGTTTGTCATGGATTGAATTGTGTCTCCCAAAAATATGTGCCAATTTGGCTAGTCCATGATTCCCAGTACTGTGTGATTGTCTAGCATTTTGTCATTTGATGTGATTTTCCTAACTGTTGTAAATCCTACTGTATGATGTTAATGAGTCAGGATTAGAGGCAGTTGGTGGCCCCTTTGATGTGTCTATCCTAAACATCCAGGATGATATCTTTGAAGTAAAATTCACAGCTGGTGACACTCACGTGGGTGGAGAAGATTTGGACAACCGTATGATTTGTCACCTGATGGAAGAGTTAAACTGCAGGCACAGGAAGTATGTAGCCTTTAAGAAGCAGGCAGCGTGCTACCACCAGACTGCCTGTGAGAAGGCAAAATGTATCTTGAGTTTCTCTGCTAATGCCAGCATTGAAGTTGATTCACTCTATGTGGGTGTGGATTTCTATACTTCCATCTCCGAAACCCGCTCAGAGGAGCTCACTGCTGCTTTCTTACATAGTGCCCTGAAGCTAGTAGAGAAAGCTCTGAACTATGCCAAGCTTGACAAGGGATGGATTAATGTAATTGTGCTGGGGGGTGGTTCCATTCATTTACCCTAAGTCCAGAAGTTGCTGAGATATTTCTTTAATGAAAAAGAGCTCAACAAGACCATCAACCTTGATGAGGTAGTGGCATATAGTGCAGCTGTGCAAGTAGCCATTCTCATCAATGACAAATCAGAGAATGTACAAGATCTACTCCTTGATGTTAGCATTCTCTCTCTGGGCATTGAAATGACAGGGGGGATTATGACACCCATGATCAAGAAAAACACCAACATTCCTATGAAGCAAATCCAGATGTTTACAACCGACATTTACTACCAAATCACTGTCTCAGTGAAAGTGCATGAGGGAGAAAGGGCTTTCTCTAAAAGTAACAAACTGGTGGGTAAGTTGAAACTTTCTGAGATCCCTCTAGTTTACTGTGGCATCCCAAAAATTCAGTTAGTCTTCAACATAGACACCTATGGTATTCTCAGTGTAACTGCTGCAGACAAAAGTACCAGCAGGAAGAACAAATTTACTATTACTAATAGCAAAGGCCGTCTCAATAAAGATGATCTTGACCAGATGATGGAAGACGCAGGAAAATATAGAATAGATGATCAAGTCACTGGAGATAGAGTAGCAGCTAGAAACACTATGGAGTCCTACATCTTTGATGTTAAGCTAACAGTTGAAAATAATCTGTGAGGCAAGTTTGGTAGAGAAGATAAAAGACAGCTTCTTGAAGAGTGCCAGGAATTGTTAAACTGGCTTAAGTGTAACCAAATGGCTGAAAAACATGAGTAGTAATATAAGCAGAAAGAGCTGGAGAGAGTCTTCAATCTGAGTGTAATCAAGCTTTACCAAGCAGTAGGCTCTGGCCGCCTTGGTTCCCACAGTTTAGAGTAGCCTAGGTCTAGTATTGATGAAGTGGTCTAAATGGTTACTCTTTGAAACACCTGTCCAGTTCTGTACACCATTTATGCAGTTTCTACTTCAGTATTTCATTCTTAGTCTGCAGTATCAGCATGTATGAAAAAAGATGCAAAGTTTAGTTTAATGATAATTTGTAAGTTTATTTAACACTTCGATATTAATATTTCTCTTGATACATCTTGTGGGTTTATGAACTTGAACACGTTTTTTAACACCTGAAGTTGTGTATGAAGACTTATTTGGGAATTAGCGCTTATAAAACATTCAAACACTTAACTTTGGTAACAAAAAAGAGGTTGTATTACCATCCCATTGCCTTACCACTTAAATAACCTTTACTACTTGTGAACAACTGTGGCTCTTTGCCCAACAACTTGTGTAAATACTTTGTTCTGACTATGTACTACAGTAGAATTTACCACTTCTAGTCACATTTCTGGTATTTCTTCAAAAAATCTACATTACCCACTGAAGTCTGGGTGTCTCAAATTTGGAAAACAATTACAATCCTTCCCTGGTCCAAGTTGCCAGTTGAGATTTTAAGCCTTCTCATTGTATGTTGCTTAACAAGGGCTAGACTGTTTTTTCTCACTACTGATTGTTCACACATTGACTTCTCATCTACATATGTAAACACATCTATTGATTTAAGAAGGAAAAAAAATCTATTTCTTGCTCTTCTTAAACTCAAAATAATCTCCATATAAATATGGTTGTAATGTCAACTTCTCAATGATTCCTATTGTATTTGTGAGTTGTAGACAATAAATGTTTCTTTATGCATCACAGTCATAGTACCATGTTTTTATTGTCATTCATAAGGGTGGGAGTACATTTAATTTATTTCAAAGAGAGAAAATCTGTTAAAGGTGGGATGCTGACATTAGGAAAAGTTACAATGGAATTCCTCCAAGGAAACAATAAAGTGTTGCTTTTTGTTAGGTGAACTATATATCTGATTTTCTGAAGTAGTTCAAGACCTTCTTCTTGACCATGGGTTCAGAATATTGAAAGAGCTGATTATAGAGTGGAGCCTAAGATCAGAGAAGTGAGTGTTCTTTGGCATCTTGGGTAAATGCATGGCAATGCGTGTGTACATATTCATGCCAGACCACCAAGGACAGAAACATCCTACTTAAATTCAACTCAACTTGTACCATATCTTAACTGTCCATGTCAACTGAGGGTATTGAATTAACCAAATCAATCTCAGAATGGGATCAGTTTTCTTCAGGTCAGTTATCATACCTTTATCGAACGTTCTATATCCAAATGCCTGAAAAAATGCCCCTTGTTGACCCACAAGAGCCCACATTTCCGGGAAGCAGTAATAATAAAAGCAGAGAGCCAAACCTGTGATGGTTACAAGAAGATCCAGAGGGGTTGCCAGCATCACACTGGCAGTCGAGGAGTGTTAGATAGGAGTACGGTAGACCTGGCAGAATGCTGGGCAATGGGAGATGTGTTCCACAAATATTAACTCCCTTCCTCCTTCTGAAGATGGATGCTTAGGGCAATAAAGCTGGGTATTGTACGAACAGGAAGTTTGGGGAAGTGATGGGTCAAAGGCCAAATAATCATAGTGGGGGCTTGGTGGGGGTGGATAAATATTACAGGGAAAAATTAAGGTGGGATATCTACAGTCCAAGTAAACAGCAATTAAGGAGTTTCCATGAGAGGGAAGGCAAGGCAAGGCAAAGCTTATGCTGGATGACCAGGTCAAAGTTCAGTGGAAACCCACTGAAATTGGGGGAGCAGGAAACTCCACCAGCCACAGGAAGTGCCTTGGTTTCGATAAACACTCATGATCTCCTACTCTAAGTAGCTGCTGAAGCCAGATAAAACAGATGAACAAGGCACAGCTCTTGCTCTTAAAATGTTTAATATCTATTGGGGATAGATGTTTTGATATTTGTTCTACTTTGGCATCTGAATAAGGACTTGGCAATCAGTATGAGCCTGGAAAAATAAGTGAGGAAGATTTTGGGGGAGTACGCAGAGACATCTCAAGCAGAGGGAAAATGAGACGGGTAAGGGAAGATGCAGACTTTTCTTTGTTGGTGCAGAATTTAAACAGCATCGTTGGTAGACTCACACAAGCCTAACCAGTTGCCATGAGTCAATTCCAACTCATGCAATCCCATGTGTGTCAGAGTAGACCTGTACTCCATAGGGTTTTCAATAGCTGGTTTTTTCAGAAGTAGATTGCCAGGACTTTCTTCCAAGGCACCTCTGGGTAGACTCAAACCTTCAAACTTTTGTTTAACAGCTGAGCACATTAACCATTTGCACCGCCTAGGAACTCCCACAGAAGCCTAAGAACTATTAATATGGAGATGTATAAAGTATAAATGTGGCTATATATTTGCAGTACTTTCATTGAAAATGAGTCTTTGTTTTAATTTGGTTGTTTCAAAACACGAGATGCTGCCTTGATGACAGCTTATTGGGGACATGAAAAATAAACAAAACTGACAGTATACCTGTGTTTATCCATATGCCCTGATGTGAATTTAGTAGTATTTAGAACTAAATGATTTTCTGGAATCTCACAATAGTTATATAATTCCACATAATTTCCGTTTGAGGGACAGAGGTGAGTAACCTGTGCAGTGTCCCATGAAACATGATCTGAGACAATATATTTCAAATATTGGAAGTTATGTCTGTATTGAGAAAAATATATTCTGTGGTGGGAATAGTAACTGCTTGATAAAATAGCTGATTGGCTAATAAATATAATCTTGGATTTTATGCCCTTCAAGATAAAAAATTATATAGTATTTACTGGTGGGTTTCCAAATAATAAATATTACATTAAAAGTTTAAAGGCCAATACTTATAATTAATCAAACACAGGTTATGTTATCTAATATAAATTATTTTTGCATACCTAACATGCTTGCAGTCTTTCATATGGCAATATAGTGGTGATTAACACACACACATACACACACATGTATAAAATTGGGGTGTTAAATAAGGGCCACACATAAAATTGTTTTTAGTTTTTTACTCTTCCAACAAAGTTCATAACAAAAGACTCAACAAACACAACAGATTACTAAAAAGTTTTCACCTGACTCCATGATGCCTTTCAGACCTCTATAACAATCCCTCCTGAGCTTTCCCTGTTTGTGTTTTATGACTTGCCTCAAACAGATCGGAGAGAGGGCCTTAAGGGGGAGGCATTATTGTTCTGAACATTCAGTTAAATTCTTCAGGAGAATTACATTGGATTCAGTTTGTGGTAGATTTTTTTTCATTGACTCACCTCCAAGCTGAGAGGCGTTCTCACTGAAAGAATATTTATAATAGCACATTATTTGTTTTAGCATCCATCCACTAAAAAGAAAAAGAATAAACTAAATGCCCAGCAACAGAGAAATAGCCAAGTAAATTAGTGTCTCTACTAGATAGAATATTATATGGCCATTAAAAATTATGAGTATGGAATCTATGTTACTATAGGGGTCAGCAAATTATGACCAATTTGGGCCAAATCCAACCTACTGCCTGTTTTTAAAAATAAAGTTTTATTGGAACACAGCCACTCCCATTCCTTTATGTATCATCTCTGGATGCTTTTGTGCTACAATGGTAGAGTTGAGTAGTTGTGACATAGATTACAATATTTACTATATGGCCCTTTAGGAGTCCCTGGGTGGTGCAAATCGTTAAGCGCTGGGCTACTAAACGAAAGTTTGGTGGTTTGAACCCAGCCAGAATCACCTCAGAAGAAAGGCCTGGTGATCTGCTTCTGAAAGGTCACAGCCTTGAAAACCCCATGGAGCAGTTCTACTCTGTACACTTGGGGTTGCCATATGTCCGAATCAACTTGACAGCAGCTAATGACGACAACAAATGGCCCTTTACAGAATGAGTTTGCCAACTCCTGACTTAGAGATTCTTAAAGGAAGGTAAAACCCCCAAATCGCATACACCGTGATTATAACTGTAAAATTTATTATATATGCACACTGAGATATATATCTACAGACATCACATAGATAAATAGAACAGAAATTCATATGGCTGGGTTACAGAGGTGAAATTATGTGCTTAATTTTTCCACATCTTTTTGATGTTCCTGTTTTAAATGAATAAACCAGCATTTTAAAACTTGAGTGAGTCCTTTCAGGCCAGGGTGTTGTGGCAAGAGGGATGCCAGTATGTGTGTGTAGGAAGTGCACAGGGACAGGCCTACACTGCTGGCCAGCGCCAGTGGTGCTAACACTACACATTATTCATGTAGGAGGCCCTCAGACTGACAGTGTTGCTTATCTGCCTTCAATAGACAGTTCTTTCTCCAGCTGCATCCCTAGATTATAAGCAATGAAAGGGCTGAGTAGAGCACCAATGACAGGAAGAGCGTACTCTGCTCTGGCACTCCTTGTTATTCTGACAACCTGGTGCTGCTGAAAGGAGTGAGATAATTTATATGACTCTACAGTCCATTAAGGAGCCCTGCTGGTGCAGTGGTTAAGAGCTTGGCCGCTAACCAAAAGGCCATCGGTTTGAACCCACTATCCACTCCACAGGAGAAAGATGTGGCAGTCTGCTTCCGTAAAGATTACAGCCTTGGAAACCCTACGGGGCCGTTCTACTCTGTCCTATAGGGTCACTATGATCAAATGACTCGATAGCAATGGGTTTGTTTTGATTTGGACACTTCATTGCATTTAAAAAGTAGTGCTTGCTCTCAGAGCATCTCAAGGTTTGAGCTTGTCCGTAAATTGGAGAAACAAAACTCATAAGGGGTAGGATATCAGAAGCAAGTCAACATATGAGTTATCCCCAACAACATGAACAAGGCTGCTCTCTGCAGCTTCTGAATAACTCTATGCTCCCTATTGCCAAGAGGCGGGCTGCTAGAGTTGTAAGCAAGGTACGCATGGGCTTACTTGTGCTTACTTACTAATCTATGGTGTACAATTTTATCTGTTCTTTACTACATCAGTTCTTTCAGCTTGAGAAATGCCGAGCGTGCTCTTCCCTTTTGGTTTTCTAATTCCAGGTCTTCTGACATCCATTTTGATATTTTCTTTCTTTCCTGTCTTTTTAATGACTTCTTGCTTTCATCATGTATGATTCCCTTGATGTCTTCCCACAACTCGTCTGGCCTTCGGTCATTAGTGTTCAGTGCATCAAATCTATTGTTGAAATGCTCTCCAAATTCAGGTGGGATGTACTCAAGGTTATATTTTGACTCTTGTGGACTTGTTTTAGTTTTTCAGCTTCAACTTGAACTTGCACATGAGCAATTGATGGTCTGTTCTGCTTTTCCATCGTCTCTTTTCACAGATGTAGTCGATTTGATTTCTGTGTTTTCTGTCCGGTGAGATCCATGTGTATAGTTGCCATTTATGTTGTTGAAAAAATATATTTGCAAAGAAGAAGTCGTTGGTTTTGCAAAATTCTATCATGGGATCTCCGGCGTCATTTCTATCACTAAGGCCGTGTTTTCCAACAACCGATCCTTCTTTGTTTCCAACTTTAGCATTCTGATCACCACTAATTATCAATGCATCTTGATTGCATATTTGATCAATTTCAGACTACAGAAGTTGGTAAAAATCTTCAGTTTCTTCATCATTGGCCTTAGTGGTGGTTGTGTAAATTTGAATAATAGTCATATTAACTGAAGTCATCTCAAAACTGAAAAATAGTTTAGCTTACCTAGTGAAAAAGGTCAGCCTTGAGCATTATGCTCTTTTAAGAGCTATCTATACGGGATCAAACTGACAACAGCAACTCAAAAGATTAGATAGGAGCCTTGGGGGCAGTGAGTTTATGTTAATGAGGGAGGAACAACTCAGAAAAGGAGGGTGAGAATGGTTGCACAATTCGAACATAATCGATGTCACTAAATTGTACATGTAGAAATTTGAATTGGTGTATGTTTTGCTGTATATATTCTCAACAACAACAACAAAATAAATAAATTTAGAAGAAAAAAGTTTGTGTTGTTGTTTTGTAAAATGACAGAAATGACAGTATGTTTGTTTATGTATTGATGGGGATAGTCAAGTAGAAAGGGAAAGATCCAAGAGAAAGGGAAGAATTGCTGGAGTGATGTCCTTTACTAGGTAAGAAGGCATGAGATCTACAACACAAGTACAGGAATTGAGCTTAGATAGGATCAAGGATAGGTCCCTGGGTGGCACACATGTTTTGAACTTGGCTACTAACCGAAAGGTTGGTGATTCAAATCCACCCAGAAGTGCTGTGGAAGAAAGGCCTGGCAATCTACTTCCATAAGATTATAGAGAATCCTATGGAGTGCAGTTTCACTCTGACACGCATGGGGTCGCCATGACTCAGAATCAACTCGATGGCAACAGGTATTGTTTTTGTTTTTTTGGTTTAGGAGCAAGGATGTTTCATCTAGTCTTTTAGATATCCTAATGGAAATGTGACTAAATCCTTAAGCTAATTATAACATTAAAAAGTTGTCAAACGTTTAATCACATGGGCTCTTCTGAAATTCCACATGCCTATAACTGACAAGAGAGAGTCTAGATTTTAGCAAATGTGGCTGGAGGCCTAATTAGCTCCTAAGAACATACTGGGTACAGTGTGAGGAGACTGCTGACTGAAGTGGGCTGCAGTGGAGGAGGGACCCCCACAACACTCTGCTTTAGGTCGTGATTATTCCTTCTACCAAAGGCGAGGCTGACAGTGCAGTTATTTTAGAGCATGAATCACCTCAATTAAATGTATTTAATGTCACATTGCAGAAAACTGGTGCTTGCATTTTCAAACAAAAGCCAGCAAAGTGTTTGGTGATTTTTATAGCAGAACTGTATTCCTTATTTCTGGTGAATGAATGAAATTGCAAGCAAACTTTATGTTCATCTGTTTTTATATTTTCTGTCACACTATTAGCTCATTTAATTATTCACAAATGTAACAACACAGCTATTTTAAACCTTATAAATTAAACACATAAATTGCCCAAGAGTTATGATCTGACATAGTAATCCTTCAAAGTATAATTTATAATTTGACAGTAATGAAATTCATAAATAGGAATAGCAGTGCTAAAACAGGCAGAAAAAAAACTAAGATGTCATGACCAGTTACAATAAAAAAAATAGCTTTTTGGATTGTTAAAGTTGATAATAGCTTAATTGTGAGCTATTAAATCTGAGAAATAATCTTTCAGTCTTCTTAACCTTGAAATTAAATATTGCTAATAACAATTCTTGCCTGCCTGCAGTAGTTTTATATGAAGAATTCCAATTATTTTATCATCATAATCAATCTCTATAACAATTGTTTCAAATTGCCATTATCAAAACTTTTGCAAAGACAGCATGGAAACCCAATAATTCCACTCCTAGTTACATAGCTAAGGGACATGAAAACAGATATCCCCACAAAAACTTGTACAAAAATGTTCATGTAAGCATTATCCATAGTAGCCAAAAAGTGGAAACAACCCAAATGTTCATCAGTGAATGAATGGATGAACAAATGGGGCCTATCCATATAATTCAATATTTAAAAAAAAAAAAAGTTGCTGTCAAGTCGATTCCAACTCATAGCAACCCTATAGGACAGAGTAGAACAGCCTCACAGGGTTTCCAAGGAGCAGCTGGTGGATTCGAACTGCCGACCTTTCGGTTAGCAGCTGAGCTCTTAACCATTGTGCCACCAGGGCTCTGATGCAATATTAGTCAACCATAAAAAGGAAGGGAGTGCTAATCTGTGCTATAACATGGATGAATCTTGAGAACACTATGCTGAATGAAAGAAGCCAGACACAAAAGGCAGCATATCCTATGATTCCATTCATATGAAGTGTCCAGAGTAGGCAAACCCATAGATAGAGACAGAAAGTAGATTAGTGGTTGCCTAGGGCTGGGGGAGGAATGGGAGAACTGGTGGAGGATAGCTAAAGCATATGGAGTTTCTGAGGTGATGAGAATGTTCTAAAATTAGATAGTGGTGATGGTTGCACAACTCTACGAATATATTAAAAACTACTGAATTGCACAGTGTAAAAGAATGAATTCTGTAGTATTCGAATTATATTTTAATAAAGCTGCTAAAAAAATTACCTTAAAAGAAGGACGGTGTAAAAGTTACTTTAGATAGTCACTTGTTAGGTGCTGTCAAGTCGGTTCCGACTCATGGTGACCCCATACACACCAGACCCCGTACACAACAGAAAGAAAAACTGCTCAATCCTGTGCCATCTTCACAATCGTTGCTAAGTTTGAGCCCATTGTTGCAGCCACTGTGTCAATCCATTTCCTTAAGGGTCTTCCGCTCCTTGTCTGACCCTCTACTTTAGTAAGCATGATGTCCTTCTCTAGCAACCGGTCCCTGCTGATAACATGTTCAAAGTACATGAGACAAAGTCTTGCCATCCTCCCTTCTAAGGAGCATTCTGGCTGTACTTCTTCCAAGACAGATTTGTTCGTTCTTCCGGGAGTCCATGGAATATTCTATATTCTTCATCAACACCATAATTCAAAGGCATCAATTATTCTTCAGTCTTCCTTATTCATTGTCCGGCTTTCACATGCATATAGGTGTCTGAGAATACCATGGCTTGGGTCAGGTGCACTGTGTCAGTCCATCTCATTGCGGGTCTTCCTCTTTTTTCTGATGCTGTACTTTACCAACATCATTAACATCACAGTGATAGGATTTACAACACATAGGAAAATCACATCAGATGACAAAATGGTGGACAATCACACAATACTGGGAATCATGGCATAGCCAACTTGACAGATATTTTTTGGGGACACAATTCAATCTATGACTATATGGTTCAATAATTTCTGCATTCTGTTCGATCACCTTTCTTTGGAATGGGCACAAATATGGATCTCTTCCAGTTGGTTGACCAGGTAGCTGTCTTCCAAATTTCTTGACGTAGTCAAGTGACCACCTCCAGCACTGCATCCGTTTGTTGAAACATCTCAACTGGTATTCTGTCAATTTCTGGAGCCTTGTTTTTCACCATTGTCTTCTGTGCAGCTTGGACCTCTTCCTTCAGTAACATCAGTTCCTGATCGTATGCTACCTCCTGAAATGGTTGAACATCAACCAATTCTTTTTGGTACAGTGACTCTGTGTATTCTATCCATCTACTTTTGATGCTTCCTGCATCGTTTAATGTTTTCCCCTTAGAGTCCTTCACTATTGCAACTCAAGGCTTGAATTTTTTCTTCTGTACTTTCAGCTTGAGAATTGCCGAGCATGTTCTCCGCTTTTAGTTTTCTAACTCCAGATCTTTGCACATTTCATCATAATATTTTACTCTGTCTTCTAGAGCTGCCCTTTGAAATCTTCTGTTCAACTCTTTAACTTTGTCATTTCTTCCTTTCGCTTTAGCTACTTTAGCTTTTAGCTACTTAGCAAGTTTCAAAGTCTCTTCTGACATCCATTTTGGTCTTTTCTTTCTTTCTCTCTTTTAATGACCTTTTGCTTTCTCTGTGTGTGATGTCCCCAATGTTATTCCACAACTCATCTGGTCTACGGTCATTAGTGTTCAATGCATCAAATCTATTCTTGAGACAGTCTCTAAATTCAGGTGGGATATACTCAAGTTTATATTTTGGCTCTCTTGGACTTGTTCTAATTTTCTTCAGCTTCACCTTGAACTTGCATTTGAGCAATTGATCTGTCCCACCATCAGTTGCTGGCCTTGTTCTGACTGATGACACTGAGCTTTTCCATCATCCCTTTCCACAGATGTAGTTGATTTGATTCTTGTGTTTTCCATCAGGTGAGGTTTACATGTATAGTCATTATTTATGTTGTTGAGAAAAAGTATTTGCAATAAAGAAGTCATTGGTCTTATAAAATTCTAT
>NW_004444015.1:4257651-4259946 GCF_000243295.1 Trichechus manatus latirostris
TAGAGTGATTTATTTTTTCTTTTGTTTAGTCTTTTTCCCAACTAGAAACAACTATGAGAGCTATACAGTAAGCTCTGTCATGGGTGAGATTGTGAGGGCCACACTGGAGTGGGAAAAACTGATGGTCATCAAGCTTCTGGAAATCCAGGCTGGTTTCTCTGACCAGACAGTTCAACCAAGACATTCGAAAGTGTGATAACTATATTTCTCTCTAGGAGATCTTGCATTTCTTCAGCTCTTCTGAAGAAACTTCAAGATATGAAAGGATAAAGAGGTTGACTGAGTACAGCAGCAAAAATGCTACCAGCTTAAAAGGCCTGCTTTTAACAGAATGGTAAATTGTACTTTCTAGTTTACCCAGTGCATTCACAGGCATTCTCTCATTTGAGCCTCACAAGGAACCTTGGTTTAGGTCAAATCTTTGCCCTTATGTCTGTTGTACAGATGATGACATCTCGATGGTTGGGACTCTCTTAGGGTCCCTTGTCTAATAGGTGTCCTAACTAGAAATTGAACCTTCCTTTCTGACTTTCGCTCAGGACCTTTTTCATTGCACACTGCTGCCACCATCAACCAGGTACCTGATGAATAAGCACCCCAGAACCACTCTGACCAGTGAAGAAGTTGCTACTGGTTTTCTGTAAACAATTGATCAGGTTCTTTCATAGCAGTAATGCCATCGGGCTCAAATGAACTTATCCCCAACTTTGATGTCTTTGCATAGCATATCATGTCTTCACATAGTTAATGTTTTTCATTATCACTTGTGCTATTTCTCCCTCACATCTGTTTAGTACTTCTATCTTATTTCATCCTACCCTCCCCATGAGAGACATCAAAGCAGAATAGTCAAAAGCATTGACTTTGGAGTCAGATACTACACAAGTTTTACAATCCAGTTTTGCCACTTACTAGCTGTGTGACCTTGTGCAAATTACTCAGCCTAGCTGGGCTCAGTATTCTTATATTTAACACAGGGAAAAGAACCAAACCCATTTCAAATGTTGTGACATTTACATGTAAAGTAGGGTAACAATGTAATTTATCATCCAAATGCTACACCTTCCAGAGTAAAGGGGGAATTCTCAATATTCATGGCAGGACCACAGGTGTAAATGGGATTGTCTTGGGCAGCCAGAACATATGGTCACTTATCTAAATAAAATAATGCATGAAACAGGTCTGGCACAGTGCCTTGATCTTAGCAAGACCTCACACATGCTATTTTCTCTGACTCAAACACTCTTCCAACAACTCTTCCTTGTCTGGCTCCTTCTCAGTCTTCAGATCTCAGTTTAAATGCCACTCCTTCAGAGCAGCCTTCTCTGACCACCCTATCCAAATCATTCTTTCCTTTTCTTTCATAGAACTTATTATACTTTGAAATTATGCTTGCATTTGTATACTTGTTGACTGCCTGTCTTCCCTAATCTACCAGAAGCTCCATCATTGCAGGGACCACATGTCTTTTATTCACCAATGTATTCCTAGAACCTAGCCTAATTCTTGGCGCATAGTAGGTATTCAATTTGTAGAATGGATGAATAAATGCATGAATATTAATTCACTGTTCTTACATTAGTGGTTCTCAGTTAGAATGATTTTGCCTCCCAGGGAACATTTGGCAATGTTTGGAGATATTTTTGGATGTCACATTAGGGCAGGGTTGTTACTGGCATCTAGTGGGTAGAGGGCAGGGATGTTGCTTAACATCCTATGATGTATATAGGACAGTCCCACAACAAAGAGTTATCCAACCCAAAATGTCGGTAGTGCTGCAGTTGAGGAACCCCGTGCTATACCTAGTGATGTAAATAGAAAACTACAGGGGTTTTCTTACCCTGAGTGGATACCAAGATAATGGCTATACAGGAGAAGTTAATTAGCAATGCTATTGCATTGGGCAATCTACTGCAAAAGACCTCATCAAAGTGTTAAAAAGCAAAGATGTCACCTTGAGGACTAAGGTGCGCCTGACCAAAGCTGTGGTATTTTCGATCACCTCATATGCATGTGAAAGCTGGACGATAATTAAGGAAGATCAAAGAAGGAGTGATGCCTTTGAATTATGGTGTTGATGAAGAATACTGAATATACCACGGACCGCCAGAAGAACGAACAAATCTGTCTTGGAAGAAGTGCAGCCAGAATGTTCCTTAGAAGCAAGGATGGTGAGACTTTGTCTCATGTACTTTGGACATGTTATCAGGAGGGGCCAGTCCCTGGAGAAGGACATCATGCTTGGTAAAGTAGAGGGTCAGCAAAAAAGAGGAAGACCCTCAATGAGATGGATTT
>NW_004444015.1:4260572-4261786 GCF_000243295.1 Trichechus manatus latirostris
TGTCTTATAGGGTTGCTATGAGTCAAAATTGACTCAGTGGCAGTGGGTTTGGTCTTGGGTTTTAACATGTGCAAGACACTCTTCTGTGGACATATGTTCAAACCACGTTAAGTTTACTCTAAGTAGGTCTTTGTTTTGCCTCAATGACTCTTTGGAAAATCATTTTCCACCAATACAAATGTATTTGATCTGTTAAGACTTTTCTAAATGAATTGCTCATTTGCCTAAACATAAATTTTGTTTGGAAAACAGTTGCAAGTGTAGAGACAGCTTCAGTATGAATTATGGTGCTTGGAGTGTTCAAATAAGATTGATAGTGGCTGGACTCAGGATTAATGTTACATTTGTCTGCAGAAGAGCTTTAGTAAGTTTAGTTACGGCACCATTTGAAGTCAGCTTAGTCAGTGGGGAATTTTAATTAAGTTCCGGACAGCCACTAAGTATACCATAGTCTGAGGCCAATATTTTCCAAGTGGCCGTAGAAAACTGGGCATGTGTACATGAGCACCATTCATGGACATAAATCATGGCTAGTAGGAAGGTTCAGAGGGTGCACAGTTGGCTCACAGTGATTTTACAGAAACTCCAAGCCAACTTAACCATCAGAGATGTGTGTTGGTTTATATATTTTTTTAAATAATATTTGAAATTTTCATTTTGTGTCTGTAAAGCTACCTCATCTTTTATAACCATGCCTAACTGGTAAACTCATTTTTCAAAACATCACTGAGTGTTCCCTATGCCAAAATCTCACCAAAATTGCCTACCTTTCTTTTATGGGTAAAATTATGTATTTCTCTAAGTATATTTCTCTCTACATAAAATCTCCCATTTTCAAAGATATTTACCAGACTCTTAGTATAATATCTTAAGATATAATTGGTGATGAAGGCACACAAAAAATGGGTGGGCTGAGGCTACTGCCTCTAGTTCCACATTTGTTAATTGTGGCTCTGTCTATCCTTATGATATCTTTGATGAAAATACTTATTTGAAAATTTGCTGTTCTCAAGTGAAAACTTCAGAATTTTCTGTTCTGAATAAGACTCAAAATTAAACTGTACTTCCTATGCACTGCATAAAAAACAGGCAGTAACTCTGAGGAGAATGTTGTAACAATTAAGAAGGCATGTATTCTTTTTTCTCTTTTTTTATTCCCTAGATTTCTCTTCTTTTCCTGCCCTCTGTTTTTTTTTTTAAATACCATAATTTTA
>NW_004444015.1:4264199-4265363 GCF_000243295.1 Trichechus manatus latirostris
TGAAGGGCTTTTAGCAGGAGGATGATAGCACCAAATAAGCATCTGGAAAGCATCAGTCTTGCTGCTATGTTGGGGGCCAGAGAGGGGGCATGAAGACTAGTTAGGTGTCGTTGCCAGGATTCAGGTTAAGAGCTGCTCTTGCATGAATAAGGTGTCTCTTCCTTGGATTTCTATAATTACCTTCTATCTATATCATTGTAATTCACCTTCCATTCCAGATTTATTTTCCTAATGAAGCTTTAATCACACTTCCCTATTCTGAATTTTCCAGTGGTTTTCCAATACAAATGGAAGTTCAAACTCCTGAGTATGGAATTTAAGGCTTTCTATGACTCTTTCTTGTAGGCTTATCTTCCATTTCTTTCCTGCAATATTCTGTGCTCAAACCAAACTATTACTCATTACTCCTCAAAGGTGCCCCCACACATCCCCATCTCTGTGCGTTTAATCAAGTGATTCTGCTTTGAATGCTTTCTTTCTGGTGTCTTTCTATTAAATCCCTGTGCATTCTTTTGGGATTGGTTCAGGTACTGACGCTTACATGAAACCTTTCCTGATTTCACTACCTAGAAGCTGTGCTTCCTTCATGTGAATCCCTACTTACAGCACGTTTTTCTGTTTTGTCCTACCTTTCTCTGCCTTATGTTAGAGTTATCTGTGTCTTGTTCCTTTCTGAATCTCCACAGAGCCTCGAACATAGCATAAGCTCAATTAAGTGTTTATTGAAATCAGTGCATGTCCATGTATTGTAGAATATGACAAAATATGTGTGTGCACATTCAGTGCCCCACAGCTTAGAATTTGATGCATAATTATACAATTACTTTCTTTTAAGTTGGCTTTAGAGTCCTATATTGTTCGATATATACTCAACTTGAATCTTTGAGCAACTGGTCCTTAGATATAACAATCTCATATGCACGTGTTTGCTCCAGAAAATCCCCTACTTTGTAAGAATAGTAAGAGTTTGACACTTACCTTTAAACCAGAAACTTTAATTAAACTTTAATATTTAAGAAGTTAATGTCTATGAGAGGATGACAAGAAGATAGTTGCTGTAACAAAGGAACAGCGGAAGAGAGGAAATTATACTGCTGTTGTCATTAGCTCAGCCAGATATGCCAGGTAAAAGCTGAGACATAAATTAGAATCCCAAATGCCAAA
>NW_004444015.1:4265912-4267076 GCF_000243295.1 Trichechus manatus latirostris
TTGTAAAACGGCACTAACAATGCTCTTTATCAACCAGGGTTGTTGTAAAGATTAAATGAAGAATTTTTTGCAAAGCATTTAGTATAGAGTCTGGCACGTAGTAAGGGCTGTTAATTTCTATCTCTTTCTCTCTTTTGCCTTTCGAAGAAGGCAAACAAAGATTGTCTTTGTATATATGACCAGTTGTCTGACACTGAGAAGCTACCAGCCTGTTTAACAGTTCCGTATCAAAAAATCAATAATTATCAATAAACATTGTCTATAGGGTCGCTATGAGTCAGAATCGACTCAAGGGCAACTGGTTTGGTTTTTTTGTTTATCTATAGTAGATTATGGGGGAAGTAAATATGATCCCTGTCTTAGTTATCTAGTGCTGCTATAAAAGAAATACCACAAGTGGATGGCTTTAACAAACAGAATTTGTTCTTTCACAGTCTAGGAGGCTAGAAGTCTGAATTCAGAGTGCCAGCTCCAGGGGAAGGCTTTCTGTCTGTGTCGGCTCTGGGAGAAGGTCCTTGTTTCAACCTTCCCCTGGTCTAGGATCTTCTCAGTGCAGGGACGCAGAGTCCAAAGGAAGTGCTCTGCTCCTGGCTCTTGTTGCTTAGTGGTAATAAGGTCCCTCTCTGTTTTCTTCTGTCTTCTTATATCTCTTGTAAGAGAAAACGTGATGCAGGCCACACCCCAGGGAAATTCCCCTTACATCTGATCAGGGCTGTGACCTGAGTAAGGATGTTGCGTCCCACCTTAATCCTCTTTAATATAACCTAATCTTGCCTCATTAACCACAGGCAAAGATTAGGATTTACAACACATAGGAAAAGTATATCAGATCACAAAGTGGAGGACAACCATATAATACTGGGAATCATGGCCTAGGCAAGTTGACACATATTTTGGGGGGACACTATTCAATCCATGACAGTCCCTGCCACAGGATTTTCACAATGATCCTGTAGATAAGCAGGGGAATGACATGAATTATTTGCAGTTTATAAAGGATCATTCTGAGGCTTTGGGGTTCAAAATGGATGGGATGTGGAGGCAATTCTGGAGTTAGGAAGACTAGTTAAGAGATTGTTAGGAAGACTAGTTAAGAGGCTAGTTAAGGAAACAGTCAACACAGGTTACATTGGGGATAGAATCAGAAGAGACAAGGGAGAGGCT
>NW_004444015.1:4267176-4268164 GCF_000243295.1 Trichechus manatus latirostris
TTTTTTTTGTAATTAAAGATAATAAAACAATTAATTAGGGGGAAAAGTTGCTTTAATTTAGGCAGGAGGTGATGGTGGTCTATTTTAAGCTAGTGGCAGTCAAGAAGGCAATAAATTGAACATGACTTAAGGGGTAGAATTGGAAGGATGTAACTATGGGAGGTTGGGGAGCATGGAAAGGAGAAGACAGAGTTTAGGAAGATGGCCACGCATCTGACTGAGATAAGGAGACACTGGAAAAGTAACAAGTATGGGGGAAAGAGCAGATTTTCCAGTCAGTTTTCACCATAGTGAGTTTAAGGGCCAGGTGGGTAATTCAAGTGGCTGCATCTAGCAGGAGGATGACTATAAAATAGCAGGAGGATGACTATAAAAGTTTGGAGATCAGGAGAGAAAAGTGAGCTGGAGTTACACGACTGGCATTTATCAGCCTAGAGAAGGTAACAGGACCTGGAAGTTGATCACTCTGGGAAATTACATAGATTGAGAAGACAACCTATGATAGAGCCCCATAGTTTAATGGATGGGTGAGGACACACAAAGGAGATGGGAAGCAGGAGTGGGACCCAGGTTGTCTTGCTTACTCCTATATCCCCAGAGTCTGGAGATGCACATCATAGCACATAATACAATTTTGTTAAATAATGAATGGATTACTCAAAGAATGACTAAATGGATGAACAGAAGTGTTCATATACGGGAATGACAGAGATGAGGCTAGGGAGGCAGATCTTAGTCCCATTATAAAGGGCCTGTTGGCTAAGCAAATTTACTTGGACTTTATCCAGTGGCCCACTGGATCTGAAAACTTATTGTGCATTAGAATCACCAGTGGGATGTGAAAAATATTGATTCCTGTCCCCTCCCCCTTCTTATTCAGCAAATAAGAAGTGGAACCCAAACTTGGCTTATTTGACCAGCACACTAGATAATTCTATTGCAGATGGCATTTTGAGAAACACTGGCATAATCTAAAGTATGAGGGAGT
>NW_004444015.1:4269750-4280069 GCF_000243295.1 Trichechus manatus latirostris
AGTTTGAGAGTAATCGAATAGTATTAGGTTAGGAATCTAGGAATGTCCTAATCCTAGCTTAGCCCATTCCTGAGAGAGAGAGGCACAAAGGGAAATGGTAAATCGATAACCAAAATGCCACTTTATGATTGTATCGTTGTTGTTGGGGGCCGTTGAGTCATTAAGAGCTACAGTTGCTAACCAAAAGGTCGGCAGTTCCAATCCACCAGGCACTCCTTGGAAATCCTATGGGGCAGTTTACTCTGTCCTATAGGGTCACTATGAGTCGGAATCCACTCGATGGGAACGGGCTTGTTTTTTTTTTTTGGTTTACCGACTGCATGTGACAGAACAGAACTGCCCCATAGGGTTTTCTAGGCTGTAATCTTTACAGGAGCAGATCTCCAGGTCTTTCTCCTGCTGAGCCATTGAGTGGGTTCAAACCGCCAACTTTTCGGCTAGCAGCCAAGCACTTAACCACTGCATCACCAGGGCTGTTTTGCACCAACACTAGTGCTGCATACATTCCTCGATTCAGAACCTGTCTGGTAAACTGGGCTATAAACCGGTGCTGTGGAGTCAACTCCGACTCATGGCAACCTCATATGTGTCAGAGTAGAACTATGCCCCACGGAGTTTTCAATGGCTGATTTTTTGGAAGTAGAGTGCCAGGTCTTCTGAGGTGTCTCTAGGTGGACTAAAATCTCCAGCTTTTTGGTTAGCAGTGGGGCATGTTAACTGTTTGCACCACCCAGGGACTCCTAACTGGGCTTATGCTCATGACCTAAGGAACAGCCTCTGTGAGAGAATAGCTGCAATGGCTTCTTGTCCTTCAGAGGTAGCCAGCAGGAGAGAGAATCATAGAGGTTGTATAAGACAGGTCAGTTAACATGTCCTATTGCCTCACTGAATGATTAATGAAGCATAAATAAAGTGTTGATACTTGTAAAGGAATAAACATTTTCGTTTTTTTTTTAAATCTTGTTTATTGTCTTCACCTACTAGGATGTAAGCTCCATGAGGGCAGGAATTTTTTATGATTTGTTCATAGCTCTATAGTTAGTGCCTGGAACAGTGTCTATCTAGCACGTAAAACCAAAACCCATTGCCGTTGAGCTGATTCTGGTTCATAGTGACCCTATAGGACAGAGTAGAACTGCCTCATAGGGTTACCAAGGCTGTAAATCTTTACAGAAGCAGACTGCCACATCTTTCTCCATCTTTCTCCTGAAGAGTGGCTGGTGGATTCCAACCACTGAACTGTCGGTTAGCAGCTGAGCGCTTAACCACTGGGCCACCAGGGCTCTCTCAGCAGGTGCTCAATGAATAGATGCCAAACGAACAAACAAATACACTTTTTCCATCTCCTAAGGAGAGACAGATGAAAGCAAATTCTTTTGAGAAAGTGTGTCAAGTGCAAAAGAACCCTTCCCTTCTGCCAGGTGCTGTGTGTGTTGGGGGAGGTGATGTATCAGGAGCAAGCTGTGAAGAGCTGTACATGGGATGGAAGGGAGAGGTGACTGAGGGACTGAGAAATGGCAACAGGGTTTTTATAACTGATGCTATGGAATAAGTACTTGGACCCCGTCAAACGTTTGAGAGAAGCATAGGTAAATACTGAAATTCTTGTTTGGGCTGTATTTCTATTAACTGAAGCTTTGCTCCAGAAATGAGCTCCAGAAATTATCCCTAGTCTTTTTTGTACACGTTAAGGCTGCAATTACATGAGATACTAAAGGGGACTGATATTGATTGTCTAAATCACTGAAGCAGGGTTGCCAGGCTGATTGGCTGAGATACTAAAATGCGATAGCCAAGTGCAGCCAGAGAGAAACTGAGAGAAGGCTATAAAATCAATAGCAATAAGCAGGGTACCCTGCCAAGAGTAGGAGACTGAAGGGGGGAGGAGGTGAAAGGGGGGAGGAGGTGAATGGGTGGCGGGAAGGGCATGTGAAACTGGGGCATGGACGCAGCAGACCAGAGTTGGCATAGAAGTACGGGGCCACTAACCAATTGCAGAGTGCTGGGGAACTCTACCACAGAAGAAAGCACTGCCACGTGACTGCTCCTGTGATCAACCCTGCAGCCAAGGAGTGACTTGATTCTAAGCTTCCAGACTGAGAAGATGGTAGTAGCTTTTGTAGAAACCTGTTTCTTCTCCACAGTTCAGAAATCCTCTTGGGACGAGAAAGCACTGAGCCCAATAGTGTGCACAAGTACCAGCTCTGATGATTTGGAGAGCAAGAAGTGTCCAGGCACGCTTTGCGCAATTGTCTATTCAGAAATCTTTTAAACCCATCAAGTAAACGGTTGCTGGCCTCTTTAAGGATTTCTCTCACTTACAGGGGCACTAGGGTGCCTATTTAAAATCAACAGAAGTTATTTGTGGTGGACAAGGTTCATAGACTGGGCTTCTAGTATACTTAGGTAGAGGAAACAGTGGTTATAGTTAGAACATTTTTTTGCTGGTGCAAGTCTGATACAGACTGACTGGAGATACATATGCCTACTGATTAGGGGTTTTGGGTCCTCAGGGGGGATGTTTTTTCATAGCAGGCTTGCTTTTTTTTCCAATAGAAACACGTTCTTTGTACAAAGAATCAAATGGGACTCATGCATTAAATAGGCATAGGTTATGCATTCTTTGACATATAATTTTTTTTATCCCTGAAGTATTTTTTTTTTCATTTTTTTCTTAATAAAGAATATGGTAGAGGTTTTACTAGTTCTTTTTTTCTTCTTCTTATTTTGTGCATTAAGGGCGTCCGGGGAGAAAATTAAGCTTCCAGTTAACCTAATTTAAAATGTCATTTAAAGATGGGAAAACCCTGCTTCCTGCATTATTAAATCTTTTCCTGCCTAATGCTGGGAACCGACAGAAACAGAATTCTGTTTGTTTAGATTAGAGAGGAAAGAGGTGCCAGTTCCAATACTTGCAGTTTCATATATACTGAAACTTCCCATTTCCTCCATGCTATATTTCCACGATGAGACAAATATACCAAAAAATGAGGGTAGATACAGTCATAGAAGACAATCGATACTCAGATGTTATTATTTATCGTTTGTTCACTGGTGACCTTTTTGGTGATTGTGAAACCTTCAACTTGATATAAGAACAATTTTTTCCTGCATTTAATTTCTCTAGTATTTAAGATTATTTGGAACATACAAAAACAAGTCTTAGAGATTTAATGTTGTGCTGTTTTTTGGTCCAATTTTTTCCCAAGGTTAAATTACTTCCTTAAAGGAATCTATGTATTTATCTGTAATATGTAAAGTTGTATTATTGATAACTTGCCCTTAAATATGTAAGTATGGCCACCAAGAAAACTCCAAGTCCTGTTTGTTTTTATTTCGTTTGTTCCTATCTTTCTGTCAGATCGCATCTTGTGCTTGGAAGCATCTGGCACCCCCCTCGCCGCCCCCTTCTTCAAGGCTACAGCTGATGTTCGCCGGGAGTCTCTTAAGCCACTCGTACCTGTGCGGTGATAGTCAAGGAAGGCAAGAGGAGAATGCCTCTTACTGACCATATTTGAAAAAACAAAATCAAGATGTGAATGTGTTAGGATGGGAATTGCTGTCCTGTAGGCCTCCTTTGTTCCTTTTCTTCCCCATCTCTGGCGGAAAGGATTTTTGTTTTAAGCATAATAAAAACAAAAACCAAAACCCGCTGCCGGTCGATTCCAACTCATAGCGACCCTACAGGACAGAGTAGAACTGCCCCGTAGGGTTTCCAAGGCTGTAAATCTTTATGGAAGCAGACTGCCACATCTTTCGAACCACTGACCTACTGCTTAGCAGCCAAGCACTTAACTACTGCACCACCAGGGTTCCTTTTAAGCATAATAACACCTTAAAATTAGACCACAAGAGGCAGTCACTATTAGTAAGAGACAGTTTTATCTTGTAGTGTTACCATCTGAGTCTTAAAAGTCAGAGGATAATGCAGTGGTTAAGAGCAAGGACTCTGGAATCGGGCTCTCTGTGTTTGAATTTTGGCACCACTGTTTTTTAGCTGTGTAAGTTTGTACAAGTCATTTATTCTCTCTGTGCCTCAGTTTTGTTGTTGTTTTTTAAACTTGAATAATGAGGTAAATAATTATTGCACCTACCTTGTGGGAAAACTGTGGAGGAGTAAATGTATATGTGAAGTACTCAGACAGTTCCCAGCATGCAGTCAGCATTCAGAAAGTGTTAGTTGTCATTGTTTTTCTCTGAAAGTCCTAAGCTGACCCCATGAATGCACTGTAAGGATCTACATGATAAGGAGCCAAATCTCCCATGAGGACACTGGGAACAAAGGTTCTCTTGCTTTGACCATACTGGGCCAAGGTCCAGGGAAGAGGGAGATGGATAGAGGAGAGAAAGTGGAGGCAATCCGCTGGGAAAGAGGAATTCCTTGTGTCCACTGAAGTGTTTCCATCTTCACTGAAAGGCAATTAGATGGGAAAAGTAAAGACAATGTTTACATCATCTTTTAGATACTGGTGGTGCAGTGGTTAAGTGTTCAGCTGCCAGCCAAAATGTTGGCAGTTCGAATCCACCAGCCACTCCTTGGAAACCCTACAGGGCAGTTCTGCTCTGTCCTATAGGGTTGCTATGAGTCAGAATCAACTGCAACGGCAGTGGATTTTTTTGGACATTGAGTATGGTTTTGCTGTACTGATAGTAAGATTGTTCACTGTAGGGAAAGTTCAGGAGATACCTGACTACATTTTTTGTCCCATTGTTATAGTACGCTCCCTGTAGAGATTTGCAAAATTATCTCTATTGTTTGCTAAGCTACTTGATACATGGGCACAAAAAAAGTCACTGTTTACTCATTTGGCTCCATCATAAGATTAGGGCCAGCTTTATCACTCAGTATGCACTTGTGTGGAAGATTTGTTTAAATTATATGAATTGTTCTCTTTTAGCCAAGGTGGAGTGCTTTGGTGGTTTATTAGTGAAGTGTGAAAAAGTTGCCTTGTCAGAAAAAAGCTGGCAGGTTTTTAATAGGATGAAACTTGAGAGAACAGTCTGGAAAACGATTAATTGAAGAGTCTCCAGACTTCTTGATATGTTGCTCATTAATGCATGCTTGTATCTTTCATTTCCCACATGACTATGTCTTTGGAATGCTTTATAGAATAGTCAGACACAAAATAAACAAGTTTAAAATTATGTCCATCTTTGTAAATGTCAGAATAGTACATTGAACATTTTGATTAATTAAAAAGTCTATATCTTCTAAATGAATATTAAAAGCTGTTTATAAATGGAAACATAGTCCCTGAGAGTCCTAGAAGTATGTGTGACACATGGAGAAGAAAAGGAAAAAAACTTGCTTGATCATCATAGAACATTAGAGCCAGAAGGAACATTGAAGACCATCCAGTCTAGCCTTCTCATTTAATAGATGAAGAAACCAAGGCCCAGATGCTTATGTCTTGCTTACAGTCAACACAGCTATTTACTTACTAGCCAATAGTAGCCAGTACTAGAACCCATATCTTCCAATTTTCAGCTGAAATATTCTTTCTACTTCACCACAGCAGTAAGATCACTAGTTGGGTCTATGTCTGTGACAAGCAATAAGAAGCTAACCTTTTTTGGTACTGTATTAGAGTCAATCTCAATTAAAATTGCCTCAGGAAATCTCAAGCATGGTTTTAGGGATAAAGAGTGGATTCGATGGTTATATGCAAATACCTTTATGTCAGAGCTTCACACATGGAGGCTTGCATTGCTTGGGGTATTGTTAATCTGCCAACAGTCATGACTGTGACCATAGGAGTTTATGGTGACTCTGTTTCTGGCAAAGTTGTACAATTGTTTCTCTAAAACAGACTTCGAGACTTTAGTCACTGGAGAAATCTCAAGATTTTTTTACCCATCTGGGAATTTCTTTCTGGACTTTGTCCCAAAGGAATGAAACTCTCCACCACATTCCACCTTGTAGGCAGGATGCCCCAAGATTCATCTGGGATTGTTAAAAACGTATCCAAGAGTCTGAGGCACAGTGAATGCTCAGAAAATATTAGCTATTAGCCGTCCATGGTTCTGGTATCAGGGTAGATAACACTTCTCTGCTATTAGTTCTTCTCTTGTTTCCAAAATAATAGAGGCCGTTAGTGTTTAAA
The DNA here is from genome assembly GCF_000243295.1 of Trichechus manatus latirostris. Lineage (NCBI taxonomy): Eukaryota > Metazoa > Chordata > Mammalia > Sirenia > Trichechidae > Trichechus > Trichechus manatus. Next base: position 4,275,855 of record NW_004444015.1, read on the forward strand.
AGGAGCCCTGGTGACGCAGTGGTTAAATGTTTGGCGGTTAACCGAAACGTCGGCGGTTCAAACCCACCAGTCCACTCCATGGGAGAAAGATATGGCAGTCTGCTTCTGTAAAGATTACAGCCTGGAGAAACCTATGGGGCAATTCTACTCTGTCACATGGGGTCACTATGAGTTGGAATCGACTCTATGGCAATGGGTTTGGTTCAGTGTTTAAGCTGAAGTTGAGAATGTCAGCCCTGAAAAGTCTCTCAGATTCTGCAGCCCAACTCCCTCCATTACAGAAGTGAAAATGGAGGCCCAAGTCATCCTCGGTATGAGTCATCTGTAATTGTGGTCATATTTCTCAACACCATCAAAGAATGGCCAGTGAAAACCCAAACTTCATTTTGAAAGAGAAAGCAACATTTTGGGGAAGGGTACTATATTAGTTTCCTAGGGCTGATATAACAAAGTACCACAAATTGGGTGGCTTACAACAACAAAAATTTATCATCTCACAGTTCAGGAGGCCAGAAGTCTGAAATCAGGGTGTCAGTAGGGCCATGCCGTCTCTGTCCACAGTAGAGGAAGATCCTTCCTTGTCTCTTCCAGCTTCTAGTAGCTGCAGGCATCCCTTGGCTTGCAGCATAACTCCAGTCTCTGCCTCCATCTTCACACGGCTGTCTTCCCTCTGTGTTTCTCTCTGTGTCTCTTCTCTTCTTTTAGAAGGACACCACTCATACTGGATTAGGACCCACCCTACTCTAGTATGACCTCATGTTAACTGATAACATCTTCAAAGATCCTCTTTCCAAACAAGGTCACATTCACAGGAATTGGAGTTTACAGCTTCAGTGTATGTTTTTGGGACGCACAATTTATAGCAAGTAATGGATTTTCTTGAACTGTGGCTGATTTGATGGTGGATTCTGGGAACAGAAGCAATGTCAACAAGCCTTGAGATGAGCTCCATAAATTATACACCAGCTGTTGGGATTCCAACAGCTGTCCAGAGGCAAAGGTGTTGGAGGCAAATGCAAAAAGGAGGTAAAGTTCCAACATAGACATTCCTCATGGTCTGCGGCTTGGTTCAACAGCCTTTGGTAATCTTTCAGAAATACTTTGAGTGGTTACATTGATGAAAAACGTGGGACTCTTTAAGGTGATAAAAATCCAATAAAACTTCCAGTCCCAAGATGGGCTAACTAACTAAATGGTTTTTTCCCCCTTCCCCTTTTTGCTGAATAAAAAATGCTGAACCAGCAGAATATTTTCCCTGCTGGACTGTAATTATTTTAGAAAATGTATTAGTGGACTATTTTGAAAATTGTGATTAGAGAATGTAGACTGAATTAATGGTTGCTGGTAGGCAGCTGTCTCATCAGCTTCTTCCCTTGGAATTAAAGTCTTTCTAGAAGTGATTTACTCAGGGATAACGGAGTAATCTGAAGGATGATCACACTCACTTCCTGAGGCATTAAAAATATAGATGAGATGATATGTCATTTTTCCACCCCACTCCATACTTAATGTCCTTCTGTTATTCCCCTTTTTCTATACGCTGAAGTTCAGAAACCCTTGATCATGATTTTCAAAGCCCTTAGCAATATGACTGTAGCCTGCCTTTCAACACTTCTTCAGTTCTGTCCCCAAAGCATACAAAATTACTTTCCATTCCTTTAACAAACAATGCCTGTTCCCCCTTCCATGCCATGTTTCATGCTATTTTCTCTAACTGGAATACTGTCCCCTTTACCCTTTCATAATCCTTATTTAAGGGCTACCTCAAATGTTTTCTTCTCCGTGAATAATTCCTCTGATAATAATGTTGTTGTTGTTAGTTAAAGTCCAGTTGACCCTCGACTCATGACAACCCCATGTATAATGAGATCGGACGGTTGTGATCTGTATGTTTTCATTGGCTGATTTTCAGAAATAGATTTTCAGGCCTTTCTCCCTAGTCTGTCTTACACTGCAAGCTCTGGTGAAACCTGTTCAGCATCATAGCAACATGCAGGCCTCCACTGACAGATGGGTGGTGGCTGTGCATGAGGTGCATTGGTTGGGAATACATGTCTCCCACATGGAAGGCAAGAATTCTACCACTGAACCACCACTGCCCTTAATATTAATATTGGCTGCAATTTTTAAGTACCCATTATATGCCAGGCATTTACTAAGTGCTTTTTCTTCTTTAAACCTCATTACTATCCCCATTTTACCAATCAGCAACTTAAGACTCAGGTAGGTTAAGTTTCTTGTCCAAGGACACACAGCTTGCAAGTGGAGGAGTCAAAATTCAAACCTAGCTCTGTCTGGCTCCAGGGCTCATGTTCTTGATCACTCTGCATACTGTCATGTCCTCCCTCATTAGAGTTAATGATTCCTCCTCTGAGCCTGTAGAGTCATCCCATTTTTATGCTATTTATCTGTTTGTTTGGGGTGTTTACATATCTGTCTCCTCTGCTAATATGTGAGCTCCTCAAAAGCAAAGACTTCATCATATTTACCTCTGTAGCCCCAGGACCTAAAACTGTGCCTGGCACTGACTAGATGCTCAGTAAACATGTGATACTCTGAGGGTTACAAATCATGCAGTATATGATATCTCTGCCCAAAGGAACTTATTATATATTCAGGGAGTCTAAACATACACATATAAAACAATTAACAAAGAAGTCTGTACTTTGTCACTAAACAGATGCAAAGCTTTAGAGAGGATGTCAGTGTTTCAGTTTTGCCATAACTCCATGCATTTATACTTATTGACATGAGACAGGCCAAAGGCTCACTGAAGTGGCCTGGAGTGCAAGGTGAGTGGAGTTGGTTCTGAAAGCAACGGGCTGAGCTGCTCCAAGGCACAAGCATAGGTGCGGCCAATGAGACTGCTCGGGGCCCGCTCTGAGGAAGGAGAATATCACCAGTGAACTCCTGACGGGCCATCTGTGCATCCTTTCAAGGAACCCATGCAAGCTGACCTGGTCAAGATACCAAAGTGCGGACTGATTAGGGGTCAGCCTGCCTTGCTTGAGTCTTAGCTCTGACTCTTACCCCTGTATGATCTGGTGATTTTCACTTAAACTCTCTGTCCCTCAGTTTCCTTATTTGTAAAGTGGGAATGATACTAAAACATAGCTCACAGAGTTAAGAAGATTAAATGGGTTAATAGATATAAAACCCATAAAACAGGGCCTGGCCCAGAGTAATCACTCTGCATGTATTTGCTATTATCACTGAGCTTTTTCTATTTTTATTATTTTATTGTGTTTTAGATGAAAGTTTACAGCGCAAATTAGTTTCTCATTCAAAAATTTATACACAAATTATTTTGTGACATTGGTTGCAATCCTCGAAACGTGTCAACAATCTCCCCCTGTCCCTTTCCACCCTGAGTTCTCTGTGTCAGTTCGTCCAGTTTTCCTGTCCCTTCCTGCCTTCTCATCTTTGCTTTTGGGCAGGTGTTGCCCATTTGGTCTCGTATACTTGATTTAATGAAGAAGCACATTCCTTATTGTGTTATTGTTTGTTTTATAAGCCTGCCTAATCTTTGGCTAAAAGGTGGACTTCAAGAGTGGCTTCAATTCTGGGTTAGCAGGGTGTTCAGAGACTCTAGTCTCAGGGGTTCCTCCAGTCTCTGTCAGACCAGTAAATCTGCTCTTGAGTGTGTGTGTATGAATTTGAATTTTGTTCTATATTTTTCTCCCACTCTGTCTGTGATCCCTGTCAGAGTGGTCAGTGGTAGTAGCTGGACACCATCCAGATCTTCTGGGCTCAGGCTGGTGGAGGCTGTGGTTCATGTGGTCCTTTAAGTCTTTTGGACTAATATTTTCCTTGTGTCTCTGGTTTTCTTCATTCTCCTTTGCTCCGAACTTGATGGGACCAATAGATGTATCTTAGATGGCCACTCTCAAGATTTTAAGACCCCAGACACTACTCACCAAAGTAGGATGTAGAACATTTTCTTTATGAATTATGTTATACCAATTGACCCAAATGTTCCTCGAGACCATGTTCCCCAGCCCTCAGCCCCAGAAACTTGGTCCCTCAAGGTGTTTAGATGTGTCTAAGAAGTTTTTATGGCTTTGCCTTAGTAAAGTTGTGCTGACTTCCCCTATATTGGATACTGCCTTTCCCTTCACCAAATTTACCACTTGTCTACTATCTAGTTAGTGATTTCCCCTCCCCACCCCTTCCCTCCCTCAAAACCATCAAAGATTGCTTTTTTCTGTGTGTAAA
>NW_004444015.1:4281036-4288143 GCF_000243295.1 Trichechus manatus latirostris
GTTTTCTTAATAAACTTTGTTATGCCAATTGACTTGGATGTCCCCTGAAACCATGGTTCCCAGACCCCCACCCCTGCTACTTTGTCCCACAAAGTGTTTGGTTGTATTCAGGAAACTTCTTAGCTTTGGTTTAGTCCAATTGTGCTGCCTTTCCCTATAGTGTGTGCTGTCCTTCCCTTCACCTATACTTGTCTACTATATAGTTAGTGAATAACCCTCAGCCTCCCTCCCAACCCTGGTAACCGTCAAAGAATGCTGTCTTCTGTGTTTAAACCTTTTCTTGAGTTCTTATAAGAGTGGTCTTATACAATATTTGTCCTTCTGTGACTGACTAAATTCACTCAGTATAATGAAGTCCAGATTCCTTCATGTTATGTTTCACAGCTTCATCATTATTCTTTATAGTTGTGTAGTATTCCATTGTGCGTATGTACTATAATTTGTTTATCCATTCATCTGTTGATGGGTACCTAGGTTGTTTCCATCTTTTTGCTATTGTGAACAGTGATGCAATGAACATGGGTGTGTATATATCTATTCGTGTGACAGCTCTTATTTCTCTAGGATACGTTCCAAGAAGCAGGATTGCTGGATTGTATGGTGCTTCTGTTTCTAACTTTTTAAGGAAGCTCCAAATCGATTTTCAAAGTGGTTGTACCATTTTACATTCCCACCAACAGTGTATAAGTGTTCAAATCTCTCTACAACCTCTCCCGCATTTATTATTTTGTGTTTTTTGGATTCATGCTAGCCTCGTTGGGGTGAGATGATATCTCATTGTACTTTCGATCTGCATTTCTCTAATGGCTAATGATTGTGAGCATTTCTTCATGTGTCTGTTAGCCACCTGAATGTCTTCTTTGGTGAAGTGCCTGTTCATATCCTTTGCCCAGTTTTTAATTGTGTTATTTGTCTTTTTGTTGTTGAGGTTTTGCAGTATCTTGTAGATTTTAGAGATTAGACGCTGATCGGATTTGTCATAGCCAAATATTTTTTCCCAGTCTGTAGGTTGTCTTTTGACTCTTTTGGTGAAGTCTTTTGATGACCATAAGTGTTTGATTTTTAGGAGCTCCCAGTTATCTAGTCTCTCTTCTGGTGCTTGTGCATTGTTACTTATGGTTTGTATTGTGTTTATGCCATGTATTAGGGCTCCTAGCGTTGTCCCTATTTTTTCTTTCATGATCTGTATAGTTTTAGGTTTTATATTTAGGTCTTTGATCCATTTTCAGTTAGTTTTTGTGCATTGTGTGAGGTATGGGTCCTGTTTCATTTTTTTACAGATGGACATCCAGGTTTGCCAGCACCATTTGTTAAAAAGACTGTCTTTTACACATTTAGTTGACGTTGGTCCTTTGTCAAAGATCAGCTGACCATAGGTGAATGGATTTACATCTGGGTCACTGAGATTATTTTATTATTATTATTTTTTTCATACTACTCTTATGAGGAGTCCCTGGTTAGTGCCAATGATTAACATGATTAGCTTCTAACTGAAAGGTTGGCAGTTCGAGTCCACTCACAGGCACTTCAGAAGAAAGGCTTGGTGATCTACTCTGAAAAATAAGCCATTGAAAATCCTGTGGAACCCAGTTCTACTCTGACACACATGGGGTTTCCATGAGTCAGAACTGACTTGACAGCAACTGGTTTGTTTTTTTTTTTTTGTTTTGTTTTTGGTTTTTGGTTTTTAATCTAGGTCCGGAGTCCCTGGGTGGTGATACAACCAATTAATGTGCTTGGTTACTAACCAAAAGGTTGGAGGTTGGAGTTCACCTAGAGGTGCCTTAGAAGAAAGGCCTGGCAATCTACTTCCAAAACATCAGTCATTGAAAACTCTATGGAGCACAGTTCTACTCTGATATACATTGGGTCACCATGAGTCACGATCAACTTGGTGGCAACTGGTACTCTCAGGAACTGTTGTGCGTATCAAAGGTATATAATAAAATAAGGTTTTCCAAGGGTCAGTAATACTGCTTTATTACTTTTTTTAAACTTAGTTTCCCTCAAATTGGTATTGACTAACTAAAATGTCAGCAAGTGACACCCACCAGAGTGAAGTCCCAGTGTGAATAACTGACACAGATATCAATAAACTTTAGAGCTAGAAAGGGCTTCAGAGCTCATTTAAGAAAATCCCTTCTCTTTACACATGAGGAAAGTCAAGTATCTTGTCTAAGGTCACAGAAGAAGTTAATGGTGGAATTAGGGCTAAATGTAGTCTATCACTCAGTAAATATATGCAAAAAAAATAGCCCATACCCACAAAGTGACACCCATTTAGACCTAATTACAGTAGTCAGTGCAAAGCTGTATGGATATGAGAATGAAGCAGGGCATGCTTGATGCCAGAGCCACCTTCTTTCAGGAGAAATGTTCACATTTCACACCGATTAAGCAACTTCCTTGGGGGATCATTCAAAATTAAGTTATTGTGTCTGTGCGGAACAAATCGATACAATCAATGTAATTATTATTATGGGTGGTTCTAAATATTCTGATTTTATGATTGTCCTTGTTACAGTGGGTCTCTGGATTATTTATGCAAACTAGATTTGGGTCAGTGATATACTGAAAGAGAGTAACCTAGAAAAGAGACATTTTGGGTAACTCTAGATGGAAGAGTAAGAACATATGCATGTCATTTGAAAGGTCATTTGCTTCTAAAACAGTCAAGTGCTACGGAAAGTAAGGACTTGGATTTTAAATTACTTGCCCCTGAAGAACCTATTCAGAGGCTTATCATAATAATGCTAAGTTCAATATTAAGACAGTATTATAGCTTTTGTTGCTATGGAGACCATGGGACTCCAACAGAGGCTAAAGTACACTGCTCTATTGCTATCAATATGGGAAATGCAAACTTATATACGTATCATTTCACAATATAAATTGGTTTTTGTAATTATAAAATGATATATGCTTACGGTTTAAAATTTTTTAAATACGTACACATTGTAAATAAAATAAAATAAAATTCAGAGCTAGAATCTCACCATCCAGAGGACACCATTGTTGAAATTTTGTTAGTTTTCATTCAATAAGCACTTTTTAGTAGCTGCCATGTATCAGGCAGGCACTGTTCTAGGCACTAGGGATACAGCAGTGAAGGAAAGAAAGATCCCTGCCCTTGTGCCACTTACATTTCACTGGTAGAAGATGGACAAAAAAGATAGATAGATAGCTGATGACAAAAAAATTCAGATTATGACAAGTATTCTGAATAAAATTAAACAAAACAGGGCAATGGGATAGAGCAGCAGTTCTCAAAATGGAGGGTGCATCAGAATCACCTGGAGGGTTGAATAAAACACAGGTGGCAGGGCCCCACCTTCAGACTTTTTAATTCAGTAGATTTGGAGGGGGCCTGAGTATTTGCATTTTTAACAAGTTGCTAGATGATACTCATGCTTCTGATCAATGGAGCCTTTTTGAGAATCACTGGGACAGAAAAAAGTGGTCGTGGTGGGGTCGACTATTCTAGACTAAATGGTCAAGGAAGGCTTCTGAGAAGATGAAGCTTGACATGAAATAGGAGGAAGAAGCCTGACAACGAAGAGGAAGATGAGGTTTTGGTAGAGGGTAGAGGGAGGGAGACCTAGTGGTGCAACGGTTAAGCACTTGGCTGTTTTGGTGGTTCGAATCCGCACAGAAGCTCTGAAGGAGAAAGACCTGACGATGTGCTTCCATAAAGAGAACAGCCAAGAAAACCCTATGGGGCTGTTCTACTCAGTAAAACATGGGGTTGCTACTGTCACATGGGGTCACTATGAGTTGATAATCGACTAAACAGCACCTAACAACAACAGAGGGATAGGAAAGTAAAAAGACGGTAGACTGAAATGGGCTGGTGTGTTCTTGGAGGAACAGAAAGAGGCCACCAACATGGCAAAACCATAGCACATGAATGAATGATGGAAGGAATGATGGAATGTCTATTTCAGAGTCATCTATTCTCTTTAATCACGCTTTCAAAATTTTGATCTGATACAGCAAAGTTTTAATATCTCTGAGTAAGTTCCTAGTTATTTTTACAACAACATGAATGAGAAATGTGTAACTAGTATTTAGTTTAATAGTTTTCAATTTATTTCCTAATTATCATCATAAAATCGGCAAATAAAACAATTTTATATCCTTTTTTCCAATAGATACACTTATTTATTTATTTTTTTTTACCATATCATGTGTTATTGTCCTGGCTGTATTTTTTAAAAAATGTTTTTCTTGTTCCTGATCTAATTTTTTATCATGAAGTATGATGTTAAAATCTAATAAGATAGAGTTCTTATATATCTTGTTCTCTAATAACCATGCTTAATAAGCATACAAAAGCATTCATGTTCAACCTCATGAATAAATAAAGTAACGCAAATTAAAACAATAACACAACACAGTTTTTCACTTACCATATTGGCAAAGATAAAAAAATTGATTTACCCAATGCTGGCATAGCTATGGGAGAACAGATACACACATTTTGCTTTTTCTTAAAAAAAAAAATATTCTGCGCTGTAATACTGTAATTTTGGTTTGCTCTTTAACTCAATATTTATTCATTAGAGAGTTTTTTCCCCAAATATGTGGGTAGGATCTATTTTAAATGTGCTGTTTTGCTTTTATTGCATTATGGTAATAGAATTTGTCTTACCTATTTTGCCATTTTTTAACTTACTGAGTGATTTTTGGAGGGGCTTAGTAGGTGATTTCCCACCTCATTGTTTCACAGATGCCTTTATAAAAAGGTATGTGTCATGGATTGAATTATGTCCCCCCAAAAATGTGTGTGTCAATTTGGCTAGGCCATAATTCCTGGTATTGTGTGATTTTCCTATGTGTTGTAAATCCTGCCTCTCTGATGTTAATGAGGGAGGATGGGTGGCAGTTGTGTTAGTAAGGTAGGACTCCATCTACAAGACTGGATTGTGTCCTGAGGCAATTTCTTGAGATATGAAAGAGAGAAGTGAGCAGAAAGACCAGGGGACCTCATACCACCAGAAAGCAGTGCCAGGAGCAGAGCACGTCCTTTGGACCCGGGGTCCCTGTGAAGAGAACCTCCTAGTCCAGGGGAAGATTGATGAGAAGGCCGACAGAGAAAGTTTTCCCCTGGAGCTGACGTTTTGAATTTGGACTTTTAGCCTACTGGACTGTGAGAAAATAAACTTCTGTTTGTTAAAGCCATCCACTTGTGGTATTTCTGTTAAAGCAGCACTAGATGACCAAGACAGTATGTTTCATTTTACTCTATAAAATAGGTCAGCAATGTTTACACTCTATTTATTCATATTAGTTATATTATTCAGATTTCCTGTATCAAGCATCAGCAAACTATGTCCTGTGGGTCAAGTGTGGCTGGCCATCTGCTTTTGTAAATAAAGTTTTATGGGAACTCAGTCATACCTGTTAATTTATGTATTATCTATGGCTACTTTCATGCTACTATGGCAGAGTTGAGTGCTGACCCATGAAGCCTTAAATATTTACTATCTGGCTTTTAAAGAAAAAGTTTGCTGACTCCTGTATCTTTGTTTTATGGGGGAGGTGTTTGATTAGTTATCAGAGTAACCGTGTTCAGAAAAAGCTCTAGTAATGATATTTCTGTCAAATGTTCCTTATTTTAAATAGATGTTGATTTTACATATTTGCCACAGAAAGGTCATGACTATCCTATAAAAAGACCCGCCTTAGCACATTTAATATATTTTTTTCTTGTATTGGGTTACACTGGGAAAAATTTTGTCACTCCTGCATGTGATGTATGTTTGCTTGGTAAATCTTTGCCAGCCATTTTATTTTTAATCTCTCTCCGCTGCCTTGGGAACTGAGGTGGGGTGAAAAGGAAAGACTGAATGGTGCAGAAGGCAGCTTCTAGAACAAGGAATGTAAGAGTCCATGCTTGTGGTCCTTAGCTGAGGCCTCCAACTCTCCGATGTTGGAGTATGAGGTGTGGGTGGGTGGAAGCTTCTTTTCCTCCTCCTTCGGTGGTTTTGTTGCTGTTTCAGAGGGCTAGGCATGAGTTAGCTACTAATTATATGATTTCAGTTGAGACCATCTGTTCAAGGATGATTGTTTTCTGCAGATTGGCGTATTATTTATTGATATCCTTAGTTTCCAGAGCGGTTTCAACTTTGCAGCTTTTGATGCGTTACCGTGAATTTAATATTTTCAGTGGTAGAATGGATGAAGAAGATATAGTAGGTACAACTAGTTGTCTGCATCACAGTTCACAATAAATTTTTGGAAATACCTAAATGTTGAAAAAAGTTTGATCAGCTCACTTCACTCTTTTTAAGCTCACACTATGCTTGTATAATGCTGAATTGGCATTAATGCCGTCTTTAACTATGTACTGAGTTCCTACTATGTGCCAGGCACTGTATTGGGGGGTGGGAATATCACTGTGAACAAGACTGGATTCTACCTCAGGGAGCTCAGAAGTAAAAGTGAGAGACAGACAAAAAAAATGATGATTTCAACAGTATGATTTTAGGGGTATGCACATGGTTATAACACTCAATTGTTTAATCCTGAATTTAAAATAAATTACATAATATATTGAAATATTTAACATATAAAACTATCTATCTATCTACTTATCTGTCTACTGTCTATTCCTCCATCCACCCATCCATCCATTTTTTACTTAATCAAACTAAATCTCAGTATCATGGCCATGTAGTTGATCCTATTAGTCTTAGCTTTCATAGCTGATTGACAGTGTGCTACAGAAGTATGTGAACCAGACTGGAAAGAAAAAAACCTAGGTTCGAGCTTTGGATCTACCATTTGAGTAACCTTTTGCCTGGGTTAGCCCAAGACATTTGGGTGCAGAAGATAAATATCACTGTCAACATATAAGGAAACTCCCAATATATTATACATCCTTCCTTGAATTATTTTTAAGTTAATTTTTTTACATAAATATTACATGTTTATTGCAAATAATTCTTGAAGACAAAAAATGTCCAAAGATAAAAAATAAAAATCATCTGTGTTCTTACAGCCCAAAGATAATGAGTATAAAATTTTTCATTTAGTCTTTTAAATTTTTTTCCATAAATATGCACATATATAATTTTAAAACAAAAAAATTAGAGTCATAATATA
>NW_004444015.1:4288243-4290475 GCF_000243295.1 Trichechus manatus latirostris
TATGCACATATATAATTTTAAAACAAAAAAATTAGAGTCATAATATAATACTTTTATATTACAGTTAGTTTTATGGACATTTTCAAATATTTAAAATATTTTTTATAGTACATTTTTAATTAATTGAAAAACAGCCTGGTGCATGGACGTTGTTGGCTACCCTCCTATTGTTATATATTTAGATTGGTTCCAGTTTTTTTGGCTATTGTAAATAACACTGTGATAAATATCTTTGTGCATTAATTTATTTTGGAATTATAATTGTGTTATTCAGATTAATTCATAGAATAGAAATACAGATAGATTGGCAAAGTTTAATTAAAACAGAGGCAAATACTGCTTTTTTTCATTAACTCATAAGATTTGTATGTGGAAACAACATAACTGTTAGCAACACAGTGCCTTCTCTTTTAGGATCCATGTTGTGTTTTTTCCCAAGAAACTAGATCGTATTTTGTGGATACCAGCCCCTCTCCACAATGGCAACTACGAATTTTAAACCCACCCGATTTATGGACTTCATAATGTTGTGTGTATTGACCTCACTCCAGGTTTCAACTTGTTTTCCTTTACAATTCATTTTGTCTCAACTTTTATTACATGTATTTTGCTGTTGCTATACTATGCGCAAGGAGCCCTGTTGGCGCAGTGGTTAAGCTCTTGGCTGCTGACTGAAAGATCGGCCGTTCAAAGACACCCACTGCTCTGCAAGAGAGGAAAATGTGGTAGTCTGCTTCCATAAAGATTTCAGGCTTGGAAACCCTATGAAGGAGTTCTACTCTATCCTGTAGGGTTGCTATGAATCAGAATCGACTTGATGGCAATGGGTTATACCGTGTGCACTTTTTTAAATCTCCTTAATTTTCTCTGAAACATGGTGAGGTATAAATACATAAAGAAATTAAATGAATGGTAGTCTTTAAAATTGTAAACTAAACCAAACCCATTGCCATCAAGTTGATTCTTACTCATAGTGACCCTGTAGGACAGAGTGGAACTGCCCCACAGGGTTTCCAAGGAGGGGCTGGTGGATTTGAACTGCCAACCTTTTGGTTAGCAGCTGAGCTCTTAACCACTGCGCCACCAGGGCTCCTTAAAATTGTAAGGAGGTGCATATTTCCTCAGAAGAAATGATGTTTGGAAATGAGGACCTAATCAGTACCATGGCTTTCTTCACAATACCCAGACTGTCTTTTATTTAGTAGGAATTTTATTGCATAACTCTTGGCATTGTTTCCAGTTTGCCTTATTATCTTTATATTTTTTTCAAGCCTTCAGGCAGGCCTACTGATATTAATATCTTTTTAAATTGTACTTTATGTGAAGGTTTACAGAGCAAATTAGCCTCCCAGTCAATAGTTTATACACAAATTGGTCCATGACATTGTTGCAATCCCTGCAATGTGTCAGCACTCTCCTCATTACCACCCTGAGTTCCCCATTTCCATTCATCAGGTTTTCCTACCCCCTTCTGCCTTCTGATCTTTGCTTCTGAGCAAACATTGCCCTTTGGTCTCATATAGATGATTGTTCTAAGGAGCACTTTCCTCACGGGTGTTATTGTTTATTTTATAGGCCTGTTTATTATTTGGCTGAAAGGTGGTCTCTGGGAATGGCTTCAGTTCCAAGTTAGAAGGGTGTCTAAAGGTCACAGTCTCAGGGGATCCTCCAGTCTCTCTTGGACCAGTAAATCAGATCTTTTTTATGAATTTGAATTTTGTTCTACATTTTTTCCCCCACTCTAACTGGACCTTTTTTTGTGATCCTGGTCAGAGCGGTCAGTAGTGATAGCTGGGCACTATTTAGTTCTTCTCGTCTCAGGCAAGTAGAGGTTGTGGTTCTTGTGGTCCGTTAGTCCTTTGGACTAATTGTTTCCTTGAGTCTTTGGTTTTGTTTACTCTTCTTTGCTCTGGACAGGAAGAGACCAATAGTTGTATCTTAGATGGCCACTAGTAAGCTTTTAAGACCTCAGATGCTACTCACCAAAGTAAGATGTAGAATGTTGTCTTTATGAACTATGTTATGCCAATTGACCTAGATGTCCCCCGAGACTATGGTCCTTAGCCTTCAAGCCCAGGAACTCAGTCACATTTGGTGGCGTTGTGGTCGGAGAAGATACTCGATATTATCTCAGCGTTTTGGATCTTGTTGAGGATTGCTCTGTGGCCTAAGATGTGGTCTATTCTGGAGAACGTTCCATGTGCATTGGAAAAGAATGTGTACTTTGCAGCT